>NC_058082.1:394273168-394477334 GCF_014858855.1 Bufo gargarizans | reverse complement strand
TGTTTTGCCTTCCTCTGGATCAACTTGCAGGATGACAGGCCGAACTGGATGGACAAATGTCTTTTTTCGGCGTTATGTACTATGTTACTTATGTACTATGTAAAATAAAGCTTTCCCCCCTTTAATTTCTATGTTATATCCCTTCTGTGGTGCTGCAGGACGAAGAAGAAAGTCAAAATTTTACTTACGTAATTGTACTTTCTTCGAGTCCGAAGGCAGCACACTAACCCTCCCAATAAATTTTACTTGCATGAGTTGGCCTACGTTATTACACAATTGGTGCAGTGCCTTGGCATCTCATATAGAGTACCTAGGGTATTGTCAATTCTGTTAATTGTTAGATTTTTTCTAGGTGGGCGGTCCTATAATAGAGTGACTGGGACGGGAAATATCCCTTCTGTGCTGCCTTCGGACTCGAAGAAAGTACAATTACGTAAGTAAAATTCAGACTACTTTTTTTCTTTTTGTTCTAAAATAGGCCGCTAAAATATTTTGCCACAAATACCTGCAACAGTGAAGAGCGTATATATTTTTATTTCTGAGTTGAAATATTTTTGTACTTAAATAGGCCACTAAAAGCTTTCAATACATATAAGTGCAGAAGTGAACAAAGAATATATCATTATTTTTTTTACTGAAATAGGCCACTAAACACTTTCAATACGAAGTGCATTTATAATAAATTTTTTGTACTGAAATAGGACACAAAATGCTTTTACCCCAAATAACTGCAACAGTGAAATGAGTATATATTTTTATTTTTGTATTGAAATATACAACTAAACGCGTTTACTACGAAAAACAGAAATAGAGTGAAGTGCATATATACTGTATATTTTTTTTTTTTTACTGAAATAGACCACTAAAAGATTTTGCCACAAATAACTGTAACAGTGAAATGAGTATATATTTTTATATTTGTACTGAAATAATAACACTAAACTCTTTTACCACAAATAACTGCAACTGTGAACTGAGATTATAATTACTTTTTGTATGGAAATAGGCCACTAAACCCTTTCGCCACAAATAACTGCAACAGTGAAATGCATATATATTTTTCTTTTTGTACTGAAATAAGGCCACTAAACACTTTCAACACATATACCAGCAGAAGTGAATTGAAAATATATTTATATTTTTGTACTGAAATAGACTACTAAATTCATTCATCACAAATAGCAGGTACAGTAAAGTGCGTATATATTTTTTCTTTTTGTATTAAAATAGACGACTAAACTATGTTGCCACAAATAACTGCAACAGTGAAGTGCCTATATATTTTTCTTCTTGAACTGAAATAGTCCACTAAATGATTTTGCCACAAATAATTGCAACAGTGAAATGAGTATATATTTTTCTTTTTGTACTGAAATAAGGCCACCAAACGCTTTCACCACAAATAACTGCAGTAGTGAACAGAGAATATATTTTTCTTTTTGTACTGACATAGGCCACTAAACATTTTGACCACAAAATAACTGCAACAGTGAAGTGCAAATATATTTTTCTTTTTGTGCTAAAATAGGCCACTATATGCATTTAACACAAATTTCAGCAACAGTGAAGTGCATTATTTTTTTCTTTTTGTTCTAAAATAGGCCGCTAAAATATTTTGCCACAAATAACTGCAACAGTGAAGATCGTATATATTTTTCTTTCTGAGCTGAAATAGGCCACTAAATGCTTTCAACACATATAACTGCAAAAGTGAACCGAAAATATATTTTTATTTTTGTACTGAAATAGGCCACTAAAAGTGCAGAAGTGAACTAAGAATATATCATTATTTTTTTTTTTACTGAAATAGGCCACTAAACGCGTTCAATATGAATAACTGCAACAATGAACTGCGTTTATATTTTATTTTTTGTACTGAAATAGGACACTAAATGCTTTTACCCCAAATAACTGCAACAGTGTAATGAGTATATATTTTTCTTTTTGTACTCAAATAGGCCTCTAAACGCATTTACCACAAAAAATAGAAATAGTGAAGTGCATATATATTTTTATTTTTGAACTGAAATAGACCATTAAAAGATTTTGCCACAAATAACTGCAACAGTGAAATGAGTATATATTTTTATATTTGTACTGAAATGATAACACTAAACACTTTCAACACTTATAACAGCAGAAGTGAACTGAGAATATATTATGCTTTCTGTACTGAAATAGGCCACTTAACTACTATACGAGCACACAGTAGGGCGTAGAGGGAAAGGTTCGCTGTGTGGTTTTTGAAAGACAGATTTTGCTGGACAGGTTTATTTACACCATGTCCCATTTGAAGCCCCCCTGATGCACCCCTAGAGTAGAAACTACATAAAAGTCACTCCATCTAAAAAAACTACATCCCTCAAGGTATCCAAAACTGATTTTACAAACTTTGTTAACACTTTAGGTGTGTTGCACAAGAGTTATTGGCATATGGAGATGAAATTTCAGAATTAAATTTTTGGGCAAATGTTCCATTTTAATCAATTTTTTCCAGTAACAAAGCAAGGGCTAACAGACAAACAAAATGCTACATTTATTTCCCCAATTCTGTAGTTTGCAGAAACACCCCATATGTGGCCGTAAACTACTGTACGGACACACAGTAGGGTTTAGAGGGAAAGGTGCGCCGTTTGGTTTTTGGAAGGCAGATTTTGCTGGACTGGTTTATTTACCCCATGTCCCATTTGAAGCCCCCCCTGATGCACCCCTAGAGTAGAAACTCCATAAAAGTGACCCCATTTTGGAAACTACGAGATAAGGTGGCAGTTTTGTTGGGACTATTTTTGGGTTAGATATGATTTTTGGTTTATCTACATTATATTTTTATGAGGCAAGGTTACCAAAAATATACATTTTTAAATTTCATCTCCATTTGCCATAAACTGTTGAGGAACACCTAAAGGGTTAATAAAGTTCTTAAAAATCAGTTTTGAATACCTAGGGGTGACTTAGAAGGGGTCACTTTTATGGAGTTTCTACTCTAGCGGTGTATCAGGGGGGCTTCAAATGGGACATGGTGCCAAAATAAAAAAAGGCCATCAAAATCTGCCTTCCAGAAACCACACAGAGTTCCTTTCCTTCTGCGCCCTGCCATTTGGTTATACAGCAGTTTACGACCACATATCTGGTGTTTCTGTAAATTGCAGAATCAGGGTAATAAATATTAAGTTTTGTTTGGCTGTTAACCCTTGCTTTGCTACTGGAAAAAAATGGATTAGAATGGAAAATTTGCCCAATAATTGCTGTTTTGGCACAGTTTAAATTAATTTTTTTTGACCGTGTTCACCTGAGGGGTTAGGTCATGGGGTATTTTTATAGAGCAGATTCTTACAGACGCGGCGATTCCTAATGTGTCTAGTTTTTTTATCTTAGGTAGGGGCTTATTTTTTGCGGGATGAGAGGACGGTTTTATTGGCACTATTTTGGGGGGCATATGACTTTTTGATTGCTTGCTATTACAATTTTTGTGATGTAAGGTGGACAAAAAAATAAATTTTTTTGCACCATTTTTATTTTATTTTTTTGACTGTGTTCATCTGAGGGGTTAGGTCATGGGGTATTTTTATAGAGCAGATTCTTACGGACTCGGCGATTCCTAATATGTCTATTTTTTTTATGTATTTATGTTTTACACTATATTATCCTTTTATAAACCAAAATAATAATAATTTTAGTATCTCTAGTATGTCTACTTTTTTTTATTTATTTTAGCTTTACTAAATAATATTTTCGAATTTTATTTTGTTTTTGTTTTAGTGTCTCAAGTCTGAGAACCATAGTTTTTTTTATCTGATTGTCAGTGGCTAAATTGGGATATAAATGTAGTACTCCATGGTAGTGTGGTACTCCCTGAAGCAACCGTCAATGCAGACGCCCGGATGATCGGGGCACGTGTCACACTGAGTAGTGGTGTCATTCCGTATCCCCCTCCTGTGACACACTCTGCACTTTTTTTGAGTCCGTCCCTTCTTTCCAGTATGGGGGTCCACACCTGGAAAGTCGGGCGCCTCCAGTTTCCAAGGTACTCCTGCCTGCTCTTTCCAAGTCAGAAAAGATCAGGGCCTTAAGGACTGCCTCATAGAACTGAAGGAATGTCCCTGTGTTGCCAGAACTCCAGGACAGCACAAAAGAGTTGTACAAGGCAACCTGTACCAAGTAGACGGAAACTTTTTTGTACCATGCCCAGGTTTTGCGCATGGCATTATATGGCTTGAGGACTTGATCAGAGAGATCAACTGCTCCCATATACCGTTTGTAGTCGACGATACAATGGGGCTTGAGGACCGTTGCCGCGGTACCTTGCACAGGGACAGGGGTGATGCCATTACTGTGAATTGTGGACAGTACAAGGACATCCCTCTTGTCCTTATATTTGACCAGCAACAGGTTTCCACTGGTAAGGCCACTGGTCGCACCCCTGGGGATAGTTACCTGGAGAGGGTGGGTAGGGAGGTCGCATTGATTTTTTCGCACGGTCCCACAAGCAGACGTGGATCTGGCGGCGAAGGACTGGAACAAGTGGATACTAGCATAAAAGTTATCCACGTTCAGGTGGTAACCTTTATCTAGCAGTGGGTGCATAAGGTTCCACACAAGTTTCCCGCTAACACCCAGAGTGGGGGGACATTCTGGGGGTTGAATACGGGAATCTCGCCCCTCGTACACACAAAACTTGTAAGTGTACCCTGAGGTACTCTCACAAAGTTTGTACAGCTTCACGCCATACTTCGTCCGCTTTGAGGGAACATACTGGCGGAAAATGAGTCTCCCCTTGAAAGCAATGAGAGACTCATCAACCGCAACCTCCCTTCCAGGTACATAGGTCTGTACAAATTTGGGGGAGACATGCTACATTATCTGCATAATGCAGGCATTTCCAGATGGCCTCAAACCGGGAGCATGTCATGGCCGTACTATAAAGTGGAGTCTGGTAGAGGACGTCCTCATTCCAGTAATGCCTGACACTAGGTTTCTTGACTATGCCCATGTGCAGCATGAGGCCCCAAAATGTCCTAATCTCGGCTGCACTGACCGGAGTCCAGCCAACGGACCTAGCCAAAAAGGAGCCCGGGTGTTGATCAACAAACTGTTGGGCGTACAGGTTGGTTTGCTCCACTATTAGATTTACAAAGTGGTCACAGAAAAAAAGCCTAAAGTAGTCATATTCGGTGAAGCCCACTGTGGAAATCTGGATTCCTGGTTGGCCTATAAAAATCAGGAATCGCAGGCTCAAAACGCTCTGGGGTATACCATGCAAGTTCATCAGCAGGGGGCTCCGGTGGACATAACTGGTGGGCTGGAAAACTAGTACGAGCCCCAGAGCTGCATGGCGGTCCCATTGCTATGCCTGGCGGCGTCTCCATAGCTAGATGATCATCATCATCGCTAGATGATGAGGAGGACGCGGATGACAAAAGGAAAGTGGGGTCAACCTCATCCTCACTGGGACTCTTGGACTCAGAGGGCTGGGCGTATGCCTCCTCGGCCAAGAACATCCGGCGGGCCATAGGGGAGTGTGTGTGTGTGTGTGTGTGCGTGCATGATAAACTTTATTTGGTGTGCATGTGTGTGGGGGCACAGGTGTTCGCAAACTTATCCCAAACCTAACAGACAAAAAAAAGGGGCAAAAAATTTGAAAAAAAATTAAAAAATAAATTCTAAATCGCTGATCAACTGTCCGAAGTTGATCAGCAGTAGGGTTTGCGATGCGCTAACAGTGGCTGGATGCAAAGAGTGCCGGCCACAGTCAGCGTACGCACACAAAAGGGGGGAGGGGGGCAAGCCGCAGCACCCCTGGGGGGGTCTAGGGTCAGACAGCTGTGCCCCCAGACACCAGATTTAGGGTGATGCAATCAAAAACGTCTGTTTTTTTTTCTTCCACTAACTTTCCCTGAATATCCCTGCCTAACCTAACCTTTCCCTAAATACCTGGGTGCACAGATGGGGGTGCTGGAGAACAGATGGGGTGCTTGCTGATGATCCCTGCACAGATGGGGGTGCTGGCTCTGAGATCCGACATGCAGCGCTCCTCTCTCCTCGGCTCCCGCCACACATCAGTGATCAGAAATACATAGGACGTGCAGGTAGGCCCTGTGTCCTTAAGTACTGGGACATCAGGGCGTACCTGTACGCCCTATGTCCGGAACAGGTTAAAAACACCCTTTTTTGGCAAAATACACAATTTTAGAGCCCTTGCAGCATCGGCACGTGTGAAATTCAAGGGTTATATATAGCTTTCATATTCTGTTAGTAAAAAAACACACTTTTTTGGCAAAATCCAACATCTGGATTAGTCAGTGCTCAATTAAGCTAGAAATACAGCCATAATTTTCTGGGTTTTTACAAACACCCTTTTTTTTGCAAAATCCACTATTTTATAGATCTGCATGTGTGAAATTCAAGCGTAATATACAGCTTTCATATTCTGTTACAAAAAAAAAACACTTTTTTGGCAATATACAACATCTGGATTAGTCAGTATGCAATTTAAGCTGGAAATACAGCCATAATTTTCAGTTTTTTTAAAACACCCTTTTTGTGCAAAATACACTATTTTACAGCCCTAGCTGCATCTGCACGTGTGAAATTCAAGGGTTATATACTGCTGTCATATTCAGTTATTAAACAAACACCCGTTTTGGTCAAAAAAGTTTATTTTGCTGCCTTTGCTGCATATGTCATTGTTAAATACATACTTTAGATACTGTGGTTATATTCAGT
This sequence comes from Bufo gargarizans, assembly GCF_014858855.1. Classification (NCBI taxonomy): domain Eukaryota; kingdom Metazoa; phylum Chordata; class Amphibia; order Anura; family Bufonidae; genus Bufo; species Bufo gargarizans. Next base: position 394,470,611 of record NC_058082.1, on the reverse strand, counting down.
TCTTTTAAATACAGCCAATTTGTGCACAAAACTTAAATTCTGGCTTAGTCTGGATCAGTACGTGTGAGATACACCCTTTAGATACTGTGGTTCTATTCAGTTATTTTAAATACAGCCATTTTGGGCAAACAAATTTGATTGCGGCCTAGTTGTGGATCAGTCGGTGGTTATATTCTTCTATTAATAAAACATCCATTGTGGGCAAAATACACAATTTTTCTGCCCTTGCAGCATCAGCACGTGTGAAATTCAAGGGTTATATACGGCTGTCATAGATTTTATTTTACATCACAACTTTTTCGTTTTCAAGGATAGATTTTATTTGCAAACACACTTAGCGTGGCGATGGGGGCGACCTGTGTGTAAAAAGGGTATACAGAATTGGCCAAAGCATGCAAAAGAGAAAAACTGTTATGCCCAAACAAAAAAATCGCAACGATTGAAAAACAGGACTTTAGATTCATTACTAATTTCAACAATCAATGGAAGGTCCTGTAAGAGATCTTAAAGGGAACCTGTCATGTGGATATTTGATTATAATCTAACTAATTATATACAATCATTACCTACTAAAAAGTACCTTAGATGTATTCACTTACTGGTGTGACAGATGGTTACCTCATAATATACACACAAAGATGTCGCATGCCGCATGCTAATGAGCTGATTTGAGTCCGGCGTGATGTCATTGAGTCCAGCGTATATTTAATTCAGAGCTATAGCCACTCCCCTGCCCACCTGCTGCTGATTCCTATGAAAACAAACTGTCATTCAGCGGCAGGTGGGCAGGGAGAGTCAGGAGCTCATAAATATTCATGACTCATCATTATCAGCTGGAGCTTTTCAATACAAGATGTTGGCAGATTGACTGGGTCAATTAAAGAAAGTGACCCAGCATTTTGCTAAGCGAATCAGTCACTTATTTATGTTGCCCTTAGTTAGGACACCATAAAACTGGTGACTAGAGTTGAGCGAACACCTGGATGTTCGGGTTCGAGAAGTTCGGCCGAACATCCCGGAAATGTTCGGGTTCGGGATCCGAACCCGATCCGAACTTCGTCCCGAACCCGAACCCCATTGAAGTCAATGGGGACCCGAACTTTTCGGCACTAAAAAGGCTGTAAAACAGCCCAGGAAAGAGCTAGAGGGCTGCAAAAGGCAGCAACATGTAGGTAAATCCCCTGCAAACAAATGTGGATAGGGAAATGAATTAAATAAAAATTAAATAAATAAAAATTAACCAAAATCAATTGGAGAGAGGTTCCATAGCAGAGAATCTGGCTTCCCGTCACCCACCACTGGAACAGTCCATTCTCAGATATTTAGGCCCCGGCACCCAGGCAGAGGAGAGAGGTCCCGTAACAGAGAATCTGTCTTCATGTCAGCAGAGAATTAGTCTGCATGTCATAGCAGAGAATGAGGCTTCACGTCAGCCACCACTGCAACAGTCCATTGGCATATATTTAGGCCCAGCACCCAGGCAGAGGAGGGAGGTCCCGTAACAGAGAATCTGTCTTCATGTCAGCAGAGAATTAGTCTGCATGTCATAGCAGAGAATGAGGCTTCACGTCAGCCACCACTGCAACAGTCCATTGGCATATATTTAGGCCCAGCACACACACAGGCAGAGGAGAGAGGTCCCGTAACAGAGAATCTGGCTTCATGTCAGCAGAGAATCAGTCTGCATGTCATAGCAGAGAATGAGGCTTCACGTCAGCCACCACTGCAACAGTCCATTGGCATATATTTAGGCCCAGCACACACACAGGCAGAGGAGAGAGGTCCCGTAACAGAGAATCTGGCTTCATGTCAGCAGAGAATCAGTCTGCATGTCATAGCAGAGAATGAGGCTTCACGTCAGCCACCACTGCAACAGTCCATTGGCATATATTTAGGCCCAGCACCCAGGCAGAGGAGGGAGGTCCCGTAACAGAGAATCTGTCTTCATGTCAGCAGAGAATTAGTCTGCATGTCATAGCAGAGAATGAGGCTTCACGTCAGCCACCACTGCAACAGTCCATTGGCATATATTTAGGCCCAGCACACACACAGGCAGAGGAGAGAGGTCCCGTAACAGAGAATCTGGCTTCATGTCAGCAGAGAATCAGTCTGCATGTCATAGCAGAGAATGAGGCTTCACGTCAGCCACCACTGCAACAGTCCATTGGCATATATTTAGGCCCAGCACACACACAGGCAGAGGAGAGAGGTCCCGTAACAGAGAATCTGGCTTCATGTCAGCAGAGAATCAGTCTGCATGTCATAGCAGAGAATGAGGCTTCACGTCAGCCACCACTGCAACAGTCCATTGGCATATATTTAGGCCCAGCACCCAGGCAGAGGAGGGAGGTCCCGTAACAGAGAATCTGTCTTCATGTCAGCAGAGAATTAGTCTGCATGTCATAGCAGAGAATGAGGCTTCACGTCAGCCACCACTGCAACAGTCCATTGGCATATATTTAGGCCCAGCACCCAGGCAGAGGAGGGAGGTCCCGTAACAGAGAATCTGTCTTCATGTCAGCAGAGAATTAGTCTGCATGTCATAGCAGAGAATGAGGCTTCACGTCAGCCACCACTGGAACAGTCCATTCTCAGATATTTAGGCCCCGGCACCCAGGCAGAGGAGAGAGGTCCCGTAACAGAGAATCTGTCTTCATGTCAGCAGAGAATTAGTCTGCATGTCATAGCAGAGAATGAGGCTTCACGTCAGCCACCACTGCAACAGTCCATTGGCATATATTTAGGCCCAGCACCCAGGCAGAGGAGAGAGGTCCCGTAACAGACAATCTGGCTTCATGTCAGCAGAGAATCAGTCTTCATATCATAGCAGAGAATCAGGCTTCACGTCACCCACCACTGTAAGAGTCAATTTTCATAAATTTAGGCCCAGAACCCAGGTAGAGGAGAAAGGTCCCGTAACAGACAATCTGGCTTCATGACAGCAGAGAATCAGTCTGCATGTCATAGCAGAGAATCAGGCTTCACGTCAGCCACCACTGCAACAGTCCATTGTCATAAATTTAGGCCCAGCACCCAGGCAGAGGAGAGAGGTCCCGTAACAGACAATCTGGCTTCATGTCAGCAGAGAATTAGTCTGCATGTCATAGCAGAGAATCAGGCTTCATGTCAGCCACCACTGCAACAGTCCATTGGCATATATTTAGGCCTAGCACACAGGCAGAGGAGAGGTTCATTCAACTTTGGGTAGCATCGCAATATAATGGTAAAATGAAAATAAAAATAGGATTGAATGAGGAAGTGCCCTGGAGTCCAATAATATATGGTTATGGGGAGGTAGTTAATGTCTAATCTGGACAAGGGACGGACAGGTCCTGTGGGATCCATGCCTGGTTCATTTTTATGAACGTCAGCTTGTCCACATTGGCTGTAGACAGGCGGCTGCGTTTGTCTGTAATGACGCCCCCTGCCGTGCTGAATACACGTTCAGACAAAACGCTGGCTGCCGGGCAGGCCAGCACCTCCAAGGCATAAAAGGCTAGCTCTGGCCACGTGGACAATTTAGAGACCCAGAAGTTGAATGGGGCCGAACCATCAGTCAGTACGTGGAGGGGTGTGCACACGTACTGTTCCACCATGTTAGTAAAATGTTGCCTCCTGCTAACACGTTGCGTATCAGGTGGTGGTGCAGTTAGCTGTGGCGTGTTGACAAAAGTTTTCCACATCTCTGCCATGCTAACCCTGCCCTCAGAGGAGCTGGCCGTGACACAGCTGCCTTGGCGACCTCTTGCTCCTCCTCTGCCTTGGCCTTGGGCTTCCACTTGTTCCCCTGTGACATTTGGGAATGCTCTCAGTAGCGCGTCTACCAACGTGCGCTTGTACTCGCGCATCTTCCTATCACGCTCCAGTGCAGGAAGTAAGGTGGGCACATTGTCTTTGTAGCGTGGATCCAGCAGGGTGGCAACCCAGTAGTCCGCACAGGTTAAAATGTGGGCAACTCTGCTGTCGTTGCGCAGGCACTGCAGCATGTAGTCGCTCATGTGTGCCAGGCTGCCCAGGGGTAAGGACAAGCTGTCCTCTGTGGGAGGCGTATCGTCATCGTCCTGCCTTTCCCCCCAGCCACGCACCAGTGATGGACCCGAGCTGCGTTGGGTGCCACCCCGCTGTGACCATGCTTCATCCTCATCCTCCTCCACCTCCTCCTCATCCTCGTCCTCCTCGTCCTCCAGTAGTGGGCCCTGGCTGGCCACATTTGTACCTGGCCTCTGCTGTTGCAAAAAACCTCCCTCTGAGTCACTTCGAAGAGACTGGCCTGAAAGTGCTAAAAATGACCCCTCTTCCTCATCCTCCTCCTCCTCCTCCTGGGCCACCTCCTGTTCCATCATCGCCCTAAGTGTTTTCTCAAGGAGACATAGAAGTGGTATTGTAACGCTGATAACGGTGTCATCGCCACTGGCCATGTTGGTGGAGTACTCGAAACAGCGCAACAGGGCACACAGGTCTCGCATGGAGGCCCAGTCATTGGTGGTGAAGTGGTGCTGTTCTGTAGTGCGACTGACCCGTGCGTGCTGCAGCTGAAACTCCACTATGGCCTGCTGCTGCTCGCACAGTCTGTCCAGCATGTGCAAGGTGGAGTTCCACCTGGTGGGCACGTCGCATATGAGGCGGTGAGCGGGAAGGCCGAAGTTACGCTGTAGCGCAGACAGGCGAGCAGCAGCAGGATGTGAACGCCGGAAGCGCGAACAGACGGCCCGCACTTTATGCAGCAGCTCTGACATGTCGGGGTAGTTGTGAATGAACTTCTGCACCACCAAATTCAGCACATGCGCCAAGCAAGGGATGTGCGTCAAATTGGCTAGTCCCAGAGCTGCAACGAGATTTCGCCCATTATCACACACCACCAGGCCGGGCTTGAGGCTCACCGGCAGCAACCACTCGTCGGTCTGTTGTTCTATACCCCGCCACAACTCCTGTGCGGTGTGGGGCCTGTCCCCCAAACATATGAGTTTCAGAATGGCCTGCTGACGTTTACCCCGGGCTGTGCTGAAGTTGGTGGTGAAGGTGTGTGGCTGACTGGATGAGCAGGTGGAAGAAGAGGAGGAGGAAGCCGAGAAGGAGGAGGTGGCAACAGGAGGCAAAGAATGTTGCCCTGCGATCCTTGGCGGCGGAAGGACGTGCGCCAAACAGCTCTCCGCCTGGGGCCCAGCTGCCACTACATTTACCCAGTGTGCAGTTAGGGAGATATAGCGTCCCTGGCCGTGCTTACTGGTCCACGTATCTGTGGTTAGGTGGACCTTGCTACAGATGGCGTTGCGCAGTGCACACTTGATTTTATCGGATACTTGGTTGTGCAGGGAAGGCACGGCTCTCTTGGAGAAGTAGTGCCGGCTGGGAACAACATACTGTGGGACAGCAAGCGACATGAGCTGTTTGAAGCTGTCTGTGTCCACCAGCCTAAATGACAGCATTTCATAGGCCAGTAGTTTAGAAATGCTGGCATTCAGGGCCAGGGATCGAGGGTGGCTAGGTGGGAATTTACGCTTTCTATCAAATGTTTGTGAGATGGAGAGCTGAACGCTGGCGTGTGACATGGTTGAGACGCTTGGTGACGGAGGTGGTGGTGGTGGTGTTGGTGGTACATCCCCTGTTTGCTGGGCGGCAGGTGCCAACGTTCCTCCAGAGGCGGAGGAAGAGGCCGAGGCGGCAGCAGCAGAATAGGCCGAGGCGGCAGCAGCAGAAGAGGTAGCAGGGGGAGCCTGAGTGACTTCCTTGGTTTTAAGGTGTTTACTCCACTGCAGTTCATGCTTTGCATGCAGGTGCCTGGTCATGCAGGTTGTGCTCAGGTTCAGAACGTTAATGCCTCGCTTCAGGCTCTGATGGCACAGCGTGCAAACCACTCGGGTCTTGTCGTCAGCACATTGTTTGAAGAAGTGCCATGCCAGGGAACTCCTTGAAGCTGCCTTTGGGGTGCTCGGTCCCAGATGGCGGCGGTCAGTAGCAGGCGGAGTCTCTTGGCGGCGGGTGTTCTGCTTTTGCCCACTGCTCCCTCTTTTGCTACGCTGTTGGCTCGGTCTCACCACTGCCTCTTCCTCCGAACTGTGAAAGTCAGTGGCACGACCTTCATTCCATGTGGGGTCTAGGACCTCATCGTCCCCTGCATCGTCTTCCACCCAGTCTTGATCCCTGACCTCCTGTTCAGTCTGCACACTGCAGAAAGACGCAGCAGTTGGCACCTGTGTTTCGTCATCATCAGAGACATGCTGAGGTGGTATTCCCATGTCCTCATCATCAGGAAACATAAGTGGTTGTGCGTCAGTGCATTCTATGTCTTTCACCGCTGGGGAAGGGCTAGGTGGATGCCCTTGGGAAACCCTGCCAGCGGAGTCTTCAAACAGCATAAGAGACTGCTGCATAACTTGAGGCTGAGACAGTTTCCCTGGTATGCATGGGGGTGATGTGACAGACTGATGGGGTTGGTTTTCAGGCGCCATCTGTGCGCTTTCTGCAGAAGACTGGGTGGGAGATAATGTGAACGTGCTGGATCCACTGTCGGCCACCCAATTGACTAATGCCTGTACCTGCTCAGGCCTTACCATCCTTAGAACGGCATTGGGCCCCACCATATATCGCTGTAAATTCTGGCGGCTACTGGGACCTGAAGTAGTTGGTACACTAGGACGTGTGGATGTGGCAGAACGGCCACGTCCTCTCCCAGCACCAGAGGGTCCACTAACACCACCACGACCATGTCCACGTCCGCGTCCCTTACTAGATGTTTTTCTCATTGTTATGGTTCACCACAACAACAAATATATTATTTGGCCCAATGTATTGTATTCAAATTCAGCGGGATATAAATTTGAGGCCTAGTATTTAGGCGCTGGGTGACCGGTATGGATTTAGTGACAGAATTAGACTTGGAAATGCACAGAAGCGTGTGTGTGTGAAGTTATTCTGAATGACCCAATGTGCACCTTGAATATTATATACCCTTTTAGGGATAGATTTCAAATAGCTCTGATATAGCAGAAACCACTAAATTATGAAATTGCTAAATTGGGAATTGTACTTCAACCCAGAACAAAAAATGTGCTTTGACGGACACTAAATATCTTGCCCAGCAACAACAGTACAACGGTGGGTAACGAGAGATTTAGAGGGAATTAAATTTGAGGCCTAGTATTTAGGCGCTGGGTCACCGGTATGGATTTAGTGACAGAATTAGACTTGGAAATACACAGTAGCGGGTGTGTGTGAAGTTATTCTGAATGACCCTATGTGCACCTTCAATATTATATACCCTTTTAGGGATAGATTTCAAATAGCTCTGATATAGCAGAAACCACTAAATTATGAAATTGCTAAATTGGGAATTGTACTTCAACCCAGAACAAAAAATGTGCTTTGACGGACACTAAATATCTTGCCCAGCAACAACAGTACAGCGGTGGGTAACGAGAGATTTAGAGGGAATTAAATTTGAGGCCTAGTATTTAGGCGCTGGGTCACCGGTATGGATTTAGTGACAGAATTAGACTTGGAAATGCACAGAAGCGTGTGTGTGAAGTTATTCTGAATGACCCAATGTGCACCTTCAATATTATATACCCTTTTTGGGATAGATTTCAAATAGCTCTGATATAGCAGGAACCACTAAATTATGAAATTGCTAAATTGGGAATTGTACTTCAACCCAGAACAAAAAATGTGCTTTGACGGGCACTAAATAACTTTCCCAGCTACAACAGGACAACGGTAACGAGAGATTTAGAGGGATTTAAATTTGAGGCCTAGTATTTAGGCGCTGGGTGACAGGTATGGGTTTAGTGACAGAATTAGACTTGGAAATACACAGTAGCGGGTGTGTGTGAAGTTATTCTGAATGACCCTATGTGCACCTTCAATATTATATACCCTTTTAGGGATAGATTTCAAATAGCTCTGATATAGCAGAAACCACTAAATTATGAAATTGCTAAATTGGGAATTGTACTTCAACCCAGAACAAAAAATGTGCTTTGACGGACACTAAATATCTTGCCCAGCAACAACAGTACACCGGTGGGTAACGAGAGATTTAGAGGGAATTAAATTTGAGGCCTAGTATTTAGGCGCTGGGTCACCGGTATGGATTTAGTGACAGAATTAGACTTGGAAATACACAGTAGCGGGTGTGTGTGAAGTTATTCTGAATGACCCTATGTGCACCTTCAATATTATATACCCTTTTTGGGATAGATTTCAAATAGCTCTGATATAGCAGGAACCACTAAATTATGAAATTGCTAAATTGGGAATTGTATTTCAACCCAGAACAAAAAATGTGCTTTGACGGGCACTAAATAACTTTCCCAGCTACAACAGGACAACGGTAACGAGAGATTTAGAGGGATTTAAATTTGAGGCCTAGTATTTAGGCGCTGGGTGACAGGTATGGGTTTAGTGACAGAATTAGACTTGGAAATACACAGTAGCGGGTGTGTGTGAAGTTATTCTGAATGACCCTATGTGCACCTTCAATATTATATACCCTTTTTGGGATAGATTTCAAATAGCTCTGATATAGCAGAAACCACTAAATTATGAAATTGCTAAATTGGGAATTGTACTTCAACCCAGAACAAAAAATGTGCTTTGACGGACACTAAATATCTTGCCCAGCAACAACAGTACAGCGGTGGGTAACGAGAGATTTAGAGGGAATTAAATTTGAGGCCTAGTATTTAGGCGCTGGGTCACCGGTATGGATTTAGTGACAGAATTAGACTTGGAAATACACAGTAGCGGGTGTGTGTGAAGTTACTCTGAATGACCCTATGTGCACCTTCAATATTATATACCCTTTTTGGGATAGATTTCAAAGAGCTCTGATATAGCAGGAACCACTAAATTATGAAATTGCTAAATTGGGAATTGTATTTCAACCCAGAACAAGAAATGTGCTTGAACGGACACTAAATAACTCGCCCAGCTACAGCACTAGGGACAGATTTAGCTGGATATAAATTTGAGGCCTAGTATTTAGGCGCTGGGTGACCGGTATGGATTTAGTGACAGAATTAGACTGGGATATGGCCAAAAAATGAACAGACTATTGCTGGTTAAATGCACTTGGTGTGACAGCTTCACCCTGATGTAGGCTTTAGCCAAAAAACAACCACACCATTGAGGGTTAAATGCACTTGGTGACAGGCGCAGCTTGCCCCTGATTTTGTATATGGCCAAAAAATGAACAGACTATTGCTGGTTAAATGCACTTGGTGTGACAGCTTCACCCTGATGTAGGCTTTAGCCAAAAAACAACCACACCATTGAGGGTTAAATGCACTTGGTGACAGGCGCAGCTTGCCCCTGATTTTGTATATGGCCAAAAAATGAACAGACTATTGCTGGTTAAATGCACTTGGTGTGACAGCTTCACCCTGATGTAGGCTTTAGCCAAAAAACAACCACACCATTGAGGGTTAAATGCACTTGGTGACAGGCGCAGCTTGCCCCTGATTTTGTATATGGCCAAAAAATGAACAGACTATTGCTGGTTAAATGCACTTGGTGTCACAGCTTCACCCTGATGTAGGCTTTAGCCAAAAAACAACCACACCATTGAGGGTTAAATGCACTTGGTCGCAGCTTGTGCTGGCGCACCACAAGACACAAAATGGCCGCCGATCACCCCAGAAAAATGAGACTGACAAACGGTCTGTGCAGCCTAAAAACAGTGAGCAATTGAGGATCAGCAGCTCAATGATCCACAGCTGCAGATCGATCAGTTAATCAAGTCCTTTGGAGGAGTTAATCTGCCTAATCTCGCCCTACTGTCGCAGCCGCAACCTCTCCCTACGCTAATCAGAGCAGAGTGACGGGCGGCGCTATGTGACTCCAGCTTAAATAGAGGCTGGGTCACATGGTGCTCTGGCCAATCACAGCCATGCCAATAGTAGGCATGGCTGTGATGGCCTCTTGGGGCAAGTAGTATGACGCTTGTTGATTGGCTGCTTTGCAGCCTTTCAAAAAGCGCCAAGAAAGCGTCACAAAAGCGCGAAGAAAGCGACGAACACCGAACCCGAACCCGGACTTTTACGAAAATGTCCGGGTTCGGGTCCGTGTCACGGACACCCCAAAATTCGGTACGAACCCGAACTATACAGTTCGAGTTCGCTCATCCCTACTGGTGACAGGTTCCCTTTAAATAAGCATTGGAGCATTCTCAAAACAAATCCCAAATTGAGTAAGTGCATTCCAGCAAAACCACAGATGACAGCTAGAGATGTCGCGAACATGAAATTTTCAGTTCGCGAACGACGAGCGCAAATTTTTGCAAATGTTCGCGAACGGGCGAACCGGGCAAACCGCCATTGACTTCAATAGGCAGGCGAATTTTAAAACCCACAGGGACTCTTTTTTAGCCACAGTAGTAATGGAAAAGTTGTTTCAAGAGGACTAACACCTGGACTGTGGCATGCCGGAAGGGGATCCATGGCAAAACTCCCATGGAAAATTACATAGTTGACGCAGAGTTGGGTTTTAATCCATAAAGGGCATAAATCACCTAACAATCCTCAAAATTTTTGAACAACGTGGTTTAAAACATCCAGTGTGTGTATACGATCAGGTATGATGTTGTATCGATCAGGTAGTGTAAGGGTTACGCCCGCTTCACAGACATTGACACACCAAACTCCCTTTTAAAGCACCGCAAACAACCGCAAACAGTCAATTTGCGCAACCGCAAACTCCCGATTTGCACAAGGTTGGATACCAAGCTAGCCATATCCCGTTGATGTCATTGAAGGTTTCTTCCTCCACCCAGCCACGTACAACACCAAGGGTCCCTGAAAGGTGAATTGAATAGATTTTTTGAACGGGGAGGTGGTTAAAAACGCTGGCTCCCTCCCCTTTGTTTGAATCCACGGTCACTGCGTCTGCGCCGTGCAATTTACTGTCACACCTGATATGAGTGGTATTTTCTGTAGTTCTATTCTCATCAGTTTAATCCCTGTTACGTCCCATATCAGGGATTGCCTTTTGTGAAAAAAAATTTGGGCCGGGTACCTGCCTTCACAGTGACAGACCAAACTCTGATACACCAAACTGAATTGATTTTAGGAACCGGGAGATGCAAAAAGCAGCTTGGTCGGTCCTCTTACTCCCAAGTTGGGGCACTGCGCGTGCACAGAGCAATGTGCTGTGACACCCTATATGAGTGGTGTCTTAACTAGTACTATTCCTATAAGTTTAATCCCTGTTACGTCCCCTGTCGGGGACGTGTGTCGAATTGATTCCTGAAATAATTTAGTTCTGAGCTCTGCACTTGCTTTGTATTGGAATTGATGGGGATTTTTTAAATTGTCTGCATTATTTCTAATAAACTATTAAGAGACTTTATTATGATGTTTTTATTTTATGTATTAAAAACCCATACAACTTAAAAAAAAAAAAAAGAAAATTAATGTTTTTTTCTATAAAAAATTATCCAGCCAATCGCTTTTAGTCTGATCATAATGAAGCAACGGCCTTATCATCTGGGGTGTGGAAACATTGCCAACAGACTCATAGAGGTTATGATCGCTTCATTGTGATACACAAGCCCCTTCACCACAACAAGGTACCGATCATGAAGGGGAATTGACACATGTATGTGCCTTTTTTTTGTTTTGTTTTTGAAGCCACAGTGCAGCACCAGAGGCCATAAAAATTAGGCATGTACACATGCCTGAAAAATTAGGTATTGTTGCAGCCACTGCTGTAGCAGTGGCCGGAAAAATTGATGTTTTCCAGGCAGAAAGGTGACTAAAATATTGCGGCTTGAACCCTAGTTGGTGGCGGAGAATTCACGAAAGTGATCCGGTATGCAGACATTAAATATAGCAGCGTGGGGACCATTTTGAGGCCAAGGCATGTCATCAGCCCTTTTGTTAGTCAAACGGATCCCCCCACTGTCAGTCCCTTTGGGATCCATGCCTCATTCATCTTAATGAAGGTGAGGTAATCAACACTTTTTTGACCGAGGCGACTTCTTTTGTCAGTGACAATGCCTCCTGCTGCACTGAAGGTCCTTTCTGACAGGACACTTGAAGCGGGGCAGGCCAGAAGTTCTATCGCAAACTGGGATAGCTCAGAAACGCGGGTCAAGCCTGAACACCCAGTAGTCAAGGGGTTCATCGCTCCTCAGAGTGTCGATATCTGCAGTTAAGGCAAGGTAGTCTGCTACCTGTCAGTCGAGTCATTCTCTAAGACTGGATCCTGAAGGCCTGTGGCGATGTGTAGGACTGAAAAAGCTCTGCATGTCCTCCATCAACAACACATCTGTAAAGCATCCTGTCTTTGCCGCCGTGGTCGTGGTAGGAGGAGGATTACTTTCACCTCTTCCCCAGTTAGATTCCCGCTGTTCTGTGACATCCCCCTTATAAGCTGTGTAAAGCATATTTTTTTGTTTGGTTTTGAACTGCTGCATCCTTTCTGACTTTTGGTAATTTGGTAACATTTTCACCACTTTCTGCTTATACCGGGGGTCTAGTAGCGTGGCCACCCATTATAGGTCATTCTCCTTCATCCTTTTTATACGAGGGTCCCTCAACAGACATGACAGCATGTAAGACCCTATTTGCACAAGGTAGGATGCCGAGCTACTCATTTCCCGTTCCTCCTCCTTACTGATGTCATTGACTTTCTGTTCTTCCCCCCAGCCACGTACAACACCACGGGTCCCAGATAGGTGACAACAACGAGCACCCTGGGATACCTGCTGTGGTTGGTCCTTGTCCTCCTCAAAGCCACATTCCTCCTCTGACTCATCTTCCTTATACTCCTCTTGCAGCGTTGCCGCAGGTCCGGCAAGCGATGATGACAAGGCTGTTTCTGGTGGTGATGGTGACCACAACTCTTCCTCTTCACGCTCATCTACAGCCTGATCCAGCACTTTTTGCAGGGCACGCTCCAGGAAGAAAACAAATGGGATGAGGTCGCTGATGGTGCCTTTGGTGCGACTGACTAGGTTTGTCACCTCCTAAACAGGACGCATGAGCCTGCAGGCATTGCACATGAGCGTCCAGTAACATGGCAAAAAAATTCCCAGCTCCGCAGAGGCTGTCCTAGCACCCCGGTCATACAAATACTTGTTGACGGCTTTTTCTTGTTGGAGCAGGCGGTTGAACATTAGGAGTGTTGAATTCCAACGTGTCGGGCTGTCGCAAATCAAGCCCCTTAACTGGCATGTTGTTTCGTCTCTGAATGTCTGAAAAGTGCGCCATGGCCATGTAGGAATGCCTGAAATGGGCACACACCTTCCTGGCCTGCTTAAAGGATGTCCTGTAAGCCTGGGTACTTAGACACAAAGCGTTGTATGATGAGATTCAACACATGTAACATACACGGCACATGTGACAACTTGCCAAAATTCAATGCCGCCAACAAATTGCTGGTCACGGACAAATCTAATTTCCCCTCGAGAGCAGGGAAACAGAAAAAGAGAGAGAGAGCACACAATAGTGTAATATGTTCAACCGGATAAGGATATCAAAGTGAGAAATATCCAAACTCACCCCATGAAGTTGTGCTCCGGCAGGCACAACTCTACTGTAAGCTTAATGAAAATACGACCTTTAGACCAGGACTGCAGCCACAGATTTTGTAGTCTCTTGGATGGGATGTCCAGTCCCCCAAAAGAAATTCTTGGTAGAGAAAAGAGGTTCTGCATCGGCAGAAATCACTAGTGGAATCGGTCTTATAGATGGATTCTTCTTTTATTCAGAAACAACGCGTTTCGGGGATCAGAGACTCCCCTTCATCAGGTTTCACAAACATATAACAGGTATTGTAACTAGAGTTAAGCGGACACCTCGATGTTCGGGTTCGAGAAGTTCGGCCGAACTTCTCGGAAATGTTCGGGTTCGGGATCCGGATCCGAACCCGAACCGAACTTCGTCCTGAACCCAAACTCCATTGAAGTCAATGGGGACCCGAACTTTTCGGCACTAAAAAGGCTGTAAAACAGCCCAGGAAAGGGCTAGAGGGCTGCAAAAGGCAGCAACATGTAGGTAAATGCCCTGCAAACAAATGTGGATAGGGAAATGAATAAAAATAAAATAAATAAAAATTAACCAGTATCAATTGGAGAGAGGTCCCATAGCAGAGAATCTGGCTTTACGTCACCCACCACTGGAACAGTCCATTCTCAGATATTTAGGCCCCGGCACCCAGGCAGAGGAGAGAAGTCCCGTAACAGAGAATCTGTCATCATGTCAGCAGAGAATCAGTCTGCATGTCATAGCAGAGAATCAGGCTTCACGTCAGCCACCACTGCAACAGTCCATTGTCATATATTTAGGCCCAGCACCCAGGCAGAGGAGAGAGATCCCGTAACAGAGAATCTGTCTTCATGTCAGCAGAGAATCAGTCTGCATGTCATAGCAGAGAATCAGGCTTCATGTCAGCCACCACTGCAACAGCCCATTGTCATATATTTAGGCCCAGCACCCAGGCAGAGGAGAGTGGTCCCGTAACAGAGAATCTGGCTTCATGTCAGCAGAGAATCAGTCTGCATGTCATAGCAGAGAATCAGGCTTCACGTCAGCCACCACTGCAACAGTCCATTGTCATATATTTAGGCCCAGCACCCAGGCAGAGGAGAGAGGTCCCGTAACAGAGAATCTGGCTTCATGTCAGCAGAGAATCAGTCTGCATGTCATAGCAGAGAATCAGGCTTCACGTCAGCCACCACTGCAACAGCCCATTGTCATATATTTAGGCCCAGCACCCAGGCAGAAGAGAGTGGTCCCGTAACAGAGAATCTGGCTTCATGTCAGCAGAGAATCAGTCTGCATGTCATAGCAGAGAATCAGGCTTCATGTCAGCCACCACTGCAACAGTCCATTGTCATATATTTAGGCCCAGTACCCAGGCAGAGGAGAGAGGTCCCGTAACAGAGAATCTGGCTTCATGTCAGCAGAGAATCAGTCTGCATGTCATAGCAGAGAATCAGGCTTCACGTCAGCCACCACTGCAACAGTCCATTGTCATATATTTAGGCCCAGCACCCAGGCAGAGGAGAGAGGTCCCGTAACAGAGAATCTGGCTTCATGTCAGCAGAGAATCAGTCTGCATGTAATAGCAGAGAATCAGGCTTCACGTCACCCAACATTGGAACAGTCCATTGGCATATATTTAGACCCAGGCAGAGGAGAGAGGTCCCGTAACAGAGAATCTGTCTTCATGTCAGCAGAGAATCAGTCTGCATGTCATAGCAGAGAATCAGGCTTCACGTCAGCCACCACTGCAACAGTCAATTGTCATATATTTAGGCCCAGCACCCAGGCAGAGGAGAGAGGTCCCGTAACAGAGAATCTGGCTTCATGTCAGCAGAGAATCAGTCTGCATGTCATAGCAGAGAATCAGGCTTCACGTCACCCAACATTGGAACAGTCCATTGGCATATATTTAGACCCAGGCAGAGGAGAGAGGTCCCGTAACAGAGAATCTGTCTTCATGTCAGCAGAGAATCAGTCTGCATGTCATAGCAGAGAATCAGGCTTCACGTCAGCCACCACTGCAACAGTCAATTGTCATATATTTAGGCCCAGCACCCAGGCAGAGGAGAGAGGTCCCGTAACAGAGAATCTGGCTTCATGTCAGCAGAGAATCAGTCTGCATGTCATAGCAGAGAATCAGGCTTCACGTCACCCAACATTGAAACAGTCCATTGGCATGTATTTAGGCCCCGGCACCCAGACAGAGGAGAGGTTCATTCAACTTTGGGTAGCCTCGCAATATAATGGTAAAATGAAAATAAAAAGAGGATTGAATGAGGAAGTGCCCTGGAGTACAATAATATATGGTTAAGGGGAGGTAGTTAATGTCTAATCTGCACAAGGGATGGACAGTTCCTGTGGGATCCATGCCTAGTTCATTTTTATGAACTTCAGCTTGTCCACATTGGCTGTAGACAGGCGGCTGCGTTTGTCTGTAATAACGCCTCATGCCGTGCTGAATACACGTTCAGACAAAACGCTGGCCGCCGGGCAGGCCAGCACCTCCAAGGCATAAAAGGCTAGCTCTGGCCACGTGGACAATTTAGAGACCCAGAAGTTGAATGGGGCCAAACCATCAGTCAGTACGTGGAGGGGTGTGCACACGTACTGTTCCACCATGTTAGTGAAATGTTGCCTCCTGCTAACACGTTGCGTATCAGGTGGTGGTGCAGTTAGCTGTGGCGTGTTGACAAAACTTTTCCACATCTCTGCCATGCTAACCCAGCCCATGCTAACCTCTTGCTCCTCCTCTGCCTTGCCCTTGGGCTTCCACTTGTTCCCTGTGACATTTGGGAATGCTCTCAGTAGCGCGTCTACCAACGTGCGCTTGTACTCGCGCATCTTCATATCACGCTCCAGTGAAGGAAGTAAGGTGGGCACATTGTCTTTGTAGCGTGGATCCAGCAGGGTGGCAACCCAGTAGTCCGCACACGTTAAAATGTGGGCAACTCTGCTGTCGTTGCGCAGGCACTGCAGCATGTAGTCGCTCATGTGTGCCAGGCTGCCCAGAGGTAAGGACAAGCTGTCCTCTGTGGGAGGCGTATCGTCATCGTCCTGCCTTTCCCCCCCCATCCACGCACCAGTGATGGACCCGAGCTGCGTTGGGTGCCACCCCGCTGTGACCATGCTTCATCCTCATCCTCATCCTCCTCCACCTCCTCCTCATCCTCGTCCTCCTCGTCCTCCAGTAGTGGGCCCTGGCTGGCCACATTTGTACCTGGCCTCTGCTGTTGCCAAAAACCTCCCTCTGAGTCACTTCGAAGAGACTGGCCTGAAAGTGCTAAAAATGACCCCTCTTCCTCCTCCTCCTCCTGGGCCACCTCCTCTTCCATCATCGCCCTAAGTGTTTTCTCAAGAAGACATAGAAGTGGTATTGTAACGCTGATAACGGCGTCATCGCCACTGGCCATGTTGGTGGAGTACTCGAAACAGCGCAACAGGGCACACAGGTCTCGCATGGAGGCCCAGTCATTGGTGGTGAAGTGGTGCTGTTCCGTAGTGCGACTGACCCGTGCGTGCTGCAGCTGAAACTCCACTATGGCCTGCTGCTGCTCGCACAGTCTGTCCGGCATGTGCAAGGTGGAGTTCCACCTGGTGGGCACGTCGCACATGAGGCGGTGAGCGGGAAGGCCGAAGTTACGCTGTAGCGCAGACAGGCGAGCAGCGGCAGGATGTGAACGCTGGAAGCGCGAACAGACGGCCCGCACTTTATGCAGCAGCTCTGACATGTCGGGGTAGTTGTGAATGAACTTCTGCACCACCAAATTCAGCACATGCACCAAGCAAGGGATGTGCGTCAAACCAGCTAGTCCCAGAGCTGCAACGAGATTTCGCCCATTATCGCACACCACCAGGCCGGGCTTGAGGCTCACCGGCAGCAACCACTCGTCGGTCTGTTGTTCTATACCCCGCCACAACTCCTGTGCGATGTGGGGCCTGTCCCCCAAACATATGAGTTTCAGAATGGCCTGCTGATGTTTACCCCGGGCTGTGCTGAAGTTGGTGGTGAAGGTGTGTGGCTGACTGGATGAGCAGGTGGAAGAAGAGGAGGAGGAAGCCGAGAAGGAGGCAACAGGAGGCAAAGAATGTTGCTCTGCGATCCTTGGCGGCGGAAGGACGTGCGCCAAACAGCTCTCCGCCAGTGTGCAGTTAAGGAGATATAGCGTCCCTGGCCGTGCTTACTGGTCCACTTATCTGTGGTTAGGTGGACCTTGCCACAGATGGCGTTGCGCAGTGCACACTTGATTTTATCGGATACTTGGTTGTGCAGGGAAGGCACGGCTCTCTTGGAGAAGTAGTGCCGGCTAGGAACAACATACTGTGAGACATAAAGCGACATGAGCTGTTTGAAGCTGTCTGTGTCCACCAGCCTAAATGACAGCATTTCATAAGCCAGTAGTTTAGAAATGCTGGCATTCAGGGCCAGGGATCGAGGGTGGCTAGGTGGGAATTTACGCTTTCTCTCAAATGTTTGTGAGATGGAGAGCTGAACGCTGCCATGTGACATGGTTGAGATGCTTGGTGACGGAGGTGGTGGTGGTGTTGGTGGTACATCCCCTGTTTGCTGGGCGGCAGGTGCCAACGTTCCTCCAGAGGCGGAGGAAGAGGCCGAGGCGGCAGCAGCAGAAGAGGCCGAGGCGGCAGCAGCAGAAGAGGCCGAGGCGGCAGCAGCAGAAGAGGTAGCAGGGGGAGCCTGAGTGACTTCCTTGGTTTTAAGGTGTTTACTCAACTGCAGTTCATGCTTTGCATGCAGGTACCTGGTAATGCAGGTTGTGCTAATGTTCAGAACGTTAATGCCTCGCTTCAGGCTCTGATGGCATAGCGTGCAAACCACTCGGGTCTTGTCGTCAGCACATTGTTTGAAGAAGTGCCATGCCAGGGAACTCCTTGAAGCTGCCTTTGGGGTGCTCGGTCCCAGATGGCGGCGGTCAGTAGCAGGCGGAGTCTCTTGGCGGCGGGTGTTCTGCTTTTGCCCACTGCTCCCTCTTTTGCTACGCTGTTGGCTCGGTCTCACCACTGCCTCTTCCTCCGAACTGTGAAAGTCAGTGGCACGACCTTCATTCCATGTGGGGTCTAGGACTTCATCGTCCTCTGCATCGTCTTCCACCCAGTCTTAATCCCGGACCTCCTGTTCAGTCTGCACACTGCAGAAAGACGCAGCAGTTGGCACCTGTGTTTCGTCATCATCAGAGACATGGTGAGGTGGTATTCCCATGTCCTCATCATCAGGAAACATAAGTGGTTGTGCGTCAGTGCATTCTATGTCTTCCACCAGTGGGGAAGGGCTGGGTGGATGCCCTTGGGAAACCCTGCCAGTGGAGTCTTCAAACAGCATAAGAGACTGCTGCATAACTTGAGGCTCAGACAGTTTCCCTGGTATGCATGGGGGTGATGTGACAGACTGATGGGCTTGGTTTTCAGGCGCCATCTGTGCGCTTTCTGCAGAAGACTGGGTGGGAGATAATGTGAACGTGCTGGATCCACTGTCGGCCACCCAATTGACTAATGCCTGTACCTGCTCAGGCCTTACCATCCTTAGAACGGCATTGGGCCCCACCAAATATTGCTGTAAATTATGGCGGCTACTGGGACCTGAGGTAGTTGGTACAATAGGACGTGTGGCTGTGGCAGAACGGCCACGTCCTCTCCCAGCACCAGAGGGTCCACTAACACCACCACGACCATGTCCGCGTCCGCGTCCTTTACTAGATGTTTTCCTCATTGTTATCGTTCACCACAAAAACAAAAATATTATTTGGCCCAATGTATTGAATTCAAATTCAGGCCTTTTTTTAAAGACAACTAACACTATCTGGCTATCTATTTAGGTACCGTATTACACTAATACAGGCACAGCAGTAACCACAGATTTAACTGACTATAAATTTGAGGCCTATTATTTAGGCGCTGGGTGACAGGTATACGTTTACAGACAGAATTAGACTGGGATATGCACAGTAGCGTGTGTGTGAAGTTATTCAGAATGACCCTATCTGCACCTTGAATCTAATATACCCTTTTAGGGATACATTTAAAGTAGGCCTGATACAGCAGAAACCACTAAATTAGGAAATTGCTAAATTGGGAATTGTATTTCTACCCAGAACAAAAAATGTGCTTTGACGGACACTAAATAACTTGACCAGCCACAGCAGTAACGACAGATTTAGCTGGATATAAATTTGAGGCCTAGTATTTAGGCGCTGGGTGACAGGTATACGTTTACTGACAGAATTAGACTGGGATATGCACAGTAGCGTGTGTGTGAAGTTATTCAGAATGACCCTATCTGCACCTTGAATCTAATATACCCTTTTAGGGATAAATTTAAAGTAGGCCTGATACAGCAGAAACCACTAAATTAGGAAATTGCTAAATTGGGAATTGTATTTCTACCCAGAACAAAAAATGTGCTTTGACGGACACTAAATAACTTGACCAGCCACAGCAGTAACGACAGATTTAGCTGGATATAAGTTTGAGGCCTAGTATTTAGGCGCTGGGTGACAGGTATACGTTTACTGACAGAATTAGACTGGGATATGGCCAAAAAGTAACCACACTATTGATGGTTAAATGCACTTGGTGTGACAGCTTGACCAACCACACTATTGAGGGTTAAATGCACTTGGTGACAGGCGCAGCTTGCCCCTGATATAGTATATGGCCAAAAAATAACCTGACTATTGCTGGTTAAATGCACTTGGTGTGACAGCTTGACCCTGATGTAGGATTTAGCCAAAAAACAACCACACCATTGAGGGTTAAATGCACTTGGTGACAGCTTGCCCCTGATGTAGTATATGGCCAAAAAATAAACAGACTATTGCTGGTTAAATGCACTTGGTGTGACAGCTCCACCCTGATGTAGGATTTAGCCAAAAAACAACCACACCATTGAGTGTTAAATGTACTTGGTGGCAGCTTGTGCTGGCACACCACAAGACACAAAATGGCCGCCGATCACCCCAGAAAAAAGTGACTGAAAAACGCTCTGGGCAGCCTAAAAACAGTGAGCAATTTAATAGCAGCAGTTCAATCATCCACAGCTGCAGATCGATCTCTGAATGAAGTCCTTTGGAGGAGTTAATCACTGCCTAATCTTGCCCTAACGTGGCAGCTGCAACCTCTCCCTATGCTGATCAGAGCAGAGTGATGGGCGGCGCTATGTGACTCCAGCTTAAATAGAGGCTGGGTCACATGGTGCTCTGGCCAATCACAGCCATGCCAATAGTAGGCATGGCTGTGACGGCCTCTTGGGGCAAGTAGTATGACGCTTGTTGATTGCCTGCTTTGCAGCCTTTCAAAAAGCACCAAGAAAGCGACGTACACCGAACCCGAACCCGGACCTTTACGAAAATGTCCGGGTTCGGGTCCGTGTCACGAACACCCCAAAATTCAGTACGAACCCAAACTATACAGTTCAGGTTCGCTCATCCCTAATTGTAACAAGATCATATTTATAGGTAAATTCTTTAAAAAAAAACGCCAAAGGATGCACCTGGGTGACGCCCCTTGTGGGAGGAGCTATCCCCAGGTGTCATCCAAAACATGCAGGTCTTCCTGACATACATAACATAAAGTTGAAGTGATTAACTGTATATAGTATTAGGACTGGAACCGCTTCTTTATTTGGTTGAAATTCGCAGCCGTGCAAGACAGGTCACATGACCACGTTATGCGATCATGTGATACCCCCTGCTATGGACTCCAGCTGCCGGCTCAGACTGTCTGTGTGAGTATGCGCTGACAGGGTGATCCGAGCATTGCTGCTTCTGCCTGGCTAGATGAGAGCGGCGCTGAGGCAGCAAAACACTTCCGGACTCCCGAGTCATGTGACGCTTGTACTAGCGATCACAGGACCGGGAACTATACTTTATTCTTTATCTTTGATTTTGCAATCGGCTCCGAATTTCAACCAAATAAAGAAGCGGTTCCAGTCCTAATACTATATACAGTTAATCACTTCAACTTTATGTTATGTATGTTAGGAAGACCTGCATGTTTTGGATGACACCTGGGGATAGCTCCCCCCACAAGGGGCGTCACCCGGGAGCATCCTTTGGCGTTTTTTTGTAAAGAATTTACCTATAAATATGATCTTGTTACAATACCTGTTATATGTTTGTGAAACCTGATGAAGGGGAGTCTCTGATCCCCGAAATGCGTTGTTTCTGAATAAAAGAAGAATCCATCTATAAGACCGCTTCCACTAGTGATTTTGCGCCGACGCAGAACCTCTTTTCTCTGCCAACAAATTGCTTACATTGTCACACACCACTTTGCCAATCTTCAGTTGGTGCGGTGTCAGCCACTGATCCACCTGTGCGTTCAGGGCGGACAGGAGTGCTGGTCCTGTGTGGCTCTCTGCTTTCAGGCAAGTCAACCCCAAGACAGCGTGACACTGTCGTATCCGGGATGTGGAATAGCCCCTGGGGAGCTGGGGGGATTCAGTTGATGTGCAGCCAGACGCCGCTGCAGCAGAGGACTCAGCCGAGGAGGTTATGGAAGAGGATGGAGTAGGAGGAGTAGAGGAGGTGGCAGTAGGCCTGCCTGCAAGTCGTGGCTGTGTCACCAACTCCGCTGCAGAGCCACGCATTCCATGCTTGGCAGCCGTCAGCAGGTTAACCCAATGCACAGTGTAGGTGATATACCTGCCCTGACTGTGCTTTGCAGACCAGGTATCAGTGGTCAGATGGACCCTTGCCTCAACACTGTATGCCAGAGATGCCATGAATTCCTTTTCAATCACTGAGTAGAGGTTTGGAATTAAAAAAATATTTAAAAAAATATTTAAAAAAATATGTCCGGGTACCTTTTACTGTGGTGTCCCAATAGCGAAAATTTTTGGGAAGGACTCAGACTCCACCAGGTGGTATGGTAAAAGCTGGCCTGCTAAGAGTTCCGTCAAGCCAGCTGTCAGATGCCGGGCAAGGGGTTGACTCTGTGACATTGGCTTCTTACGCTCAAACATTTCCTTGACAGACACCTGACTGTGGGCAGATGAGATGGAACTGCTGAAGGTGAGAGGCGGAGTGGTGGGTGGTTGAGAAGGGGCAAGGAGGACAGCAGTGGTTGACGTGGCTGAAGATGCTGGACCAGGAAGAGGATGGTGGCTTTGAGTTTGTGTGCTGCTTGTACTCATTTGTTGATCCCATTGGCGTTTGTGATGTGAGATCATGTGCCTTCGCAAAGCAGTTGTACCGAGGTAGGTGTTGGACTTCCCACGACTCAGTTTCTTTTGGCACAGGTTGCTACTGGCATTGCTGTTATCAGAGGCAAACACAAAAAAAATGCCACACTGCTGAACTTTGCAATGACGGCATTCTGTTGGTGGCAACAGCATGCGTTGATTGGCGTGCTGTCTGGCTGACCCCGGGTGCCGATACATGCTGTTTGACTGTGCCACTAGCTCCTTGCGACGACCTCCCCCTGCTTCCTAATCGTCTCCTCCTTTTCTCTGTCTCCCCTTCTGAACTTTTCCCCTCTTCTTCTTCTCTTCGAGCAGGCACCCACGTGGCATCCACGGACACATCGTCATCATCAACCACTTCACTTGTATCTGACACCTCAGCAAAGGAAGCAGCAGCAGCGGTTACATCATCATCTTCACACTGTACGTCCGTGTGTGTATTCCTGCCTGACTGAGACCTATCCCCGCTATCTACATCCTCTGGCAATAATGGCTGCGCATCACTAATTTCATCCAACTGATGTGTAAATAACTCCTCTGATGGATCAAGTGAAGCGGCTGTGGTGGCTGTGGTGGTAGTGGAGGTGGTGGTGGCGGGTGGGAGAGTGGTAACTTGAGAGCAGGTGACCGAAGCTGAGCTGGAGAAGGATGGTGCGTCAAGGTTCTTAGAGGAAGCTGTTGAAGATTGGGTGTCCTGTATAAACCAGTCAACTATGTCCTGAAATTTTTTTGAGTTCAGGGTATATGGCCTCTGAACACGGGGCATTATCATTATTCCAGGGCCAGGGGAAATCACAGTACCACGACCACGACGGCGCCTGCTGGGTGGCCTGCCTCTGCCTGTCATTTTTTTTTTAGATAAGTGGTACTATGCGTACAAGGTACTGTGCCACACTATATAAGTGGCGGGCAGTGGGCACAGTACAGTCTGTGTGGGCCTGACGCACACTGGCTCGCAAGTGGGATTATATCACAGAAAAATATTAAATATAATTTTTTTTTTCTGCAAGGCATTTGTGAGTGAATGACACCCTGAAACGATATTAGTGGAGGCCTAGCCAGTGGTCAAAATACATTCTGTGGGCCAGATACACACTGGCTTGCAACTGGGATTATATCACAGAACAATATTAAATATTTTTTTTTTTTATCTGCAAGGTATTTGTAAGTGATTGACACCCTGTAAAGGCATGTATGGAGGCTTAGCCAGTGGCCACAGTACAGTCTGTGTGGGCCTGACACACACTGGCTTGCAACTGGGATTATATCACAGAAAAATATTAAATATATTATTTTTTTTTATCTGCAAGGTGTTTGTGACTCACACCATGTAACAGTATGACTGGAGACTTAGTCAGTGGTCACAGTGCAGATTGGGGTCAGACACACACTGGCTTGCAACTGGAATTATATCACAGAAAAATATAAAATTGAATTTTTTTATCTACAAGGTATTTGTGAGTGAGTAACACCCTGTAGTGGTATGAGTGGAGGCCTAGCCAGTGGCCACAGTACAGTCTGAGGACCAGACACACACTGGCTTGCAACTGGGATTATATCACAGAAAATTTGTAAATATATTTTTTTTTTATCTGCAACGAATTTGTGACTCACACCCTGTAATGGTATGAGTGGAGGCCTAGCCAGTGGCCACAGTATAGTCTGTGGGCAAGACACACACTGGTTTGCAACTGGGATTATATCACAGAAAACTATTAAATAGAATTTTTTTTATCTAAAAGATATTTCTGACTCACACTCTGTAACGGTATGAGTGAAGGCCTAGCCAGTGGCCACAGTACAGTCTGTGGGCCTAACACACACTGGCTTGCAACTGAGATTATATCTCAGAAAAATATTAAAATAATTATTTTTTATCTGCAAGGTATTTGTGAGTAAGTGACAGGCTGTAACGGTATGAATGGAGGCCTAGCAAGTGGCCACAGTACAGTCTGAGGACCAGACACACACTGGCTTGCAACTGGGATTATATAACAGAAAAATATTAAATACATTTTTTTTATCTGCAAGGTATTTGTGACTCACACCCTGTAACGGTATGAGTGGAGGCCTAGCCAGTGGCCACAGTACAGTCTAAGACCAGACACACACTGGCTTGCAACTTGGATTATATCACAGAAAAATATCAAATTGTAATTTTTTTTTCTGCAAGATATTTGTAAATGATGACACCCTGTAACGGTATGAGTGGAGGCCTAGCCAGTGGTCACAGTACAGTCTGTGGGCCAGACACACACTGGCTTGCAACTGAGATTATATCACAGAAAATTTTTAAATACAATTTTTTTATCTGCAAAGTATTTGTGACTCACATACTGTAACGGAATGAGTGGAGGCCTATCAAGTGGGCACAGTACAGTCTGTGGGCCAGACACACACTGGCTTGCAACTGGGATTATATCACAGAAAAAATTTGAAATATATTTTTTTTATCTGCAAGGTATTTGGTACTCACACCATGTAACGGTATAAGTGGAGGCCTAGCCAGTGGCCACAATACAGTCTGTGGGCCAGACACACACTGGCTTGCAACTGGGATTGTATCACAGAAAAATATGAAGTTGAAATTTTTTATCTGCAAGGTATTTGTGAGTGAGTGACACCCTGTAATGGTATGAGTGGAGGCCTAGCCAGTGGCCACAGTACAGTCTGTGGACCAGACACACACTGGATTGCAACTGGGATTATATCACAGAAAATTTTTAAATAGAATATTTTTTTATCTGCAAAGTATTTGTGACTCACACCCTGTAACGGTATGAGTGGAGGCCTAGCCAGTGGCCACAGTACAGTCTAGGGCCTGACACTTACTGGCTTGCAACTTGGATTATATCACAGAAAAATACAACATTTAATTTTTTTTGTCTACAAGGTATTTGTGACTCACAGCCTGTAACGGTATTAGTGGAGGCCTAGCCAGTGGCCACAGTACAGATTGGGGCCAGACACACACTGGCTTGCAACTGGGATTATATCACAGAAAAATATTAAATTGAAATTTTTTATCTGCAAGGTATTTGTGAGTGAGTGACACCCTGTAACGGTATGAGTGAAGGCCTAGCCAGTGGCCACAGTACACTCTGTGGGTCAGACACACACAGGCTTGCAACTGGGATTATATCACAGTTAAATATTAAATTGATTTTTTTTTTCTGCAAGGTATTTGTGAGTGAGTGACACCCTGTAACTGTATGAATGGAGGCCTAGCCAGTGGCCACAGTGCAGTCTAGTGCCAGACAAACACTGGCTTGCAACTGGGATTCTATCACAGAAAAATATTAAATATAATTTTTTTTATCTGCAAGGTATTTTTGACTCACACCCTGTAACGGTATGAGTAGAGGCCTAGCCAATGGCCACAGTACAGATAGGGGCCAGACACACACTGGCTTGCAACTGGGATTATATCACAGAAAATTATTAAATATAATTTTTTTTATCTGCGAGGTATTTGTGACTCACACCCTGTAACGGTATGAATGGAGGCCTTGCCAATGGCCCCATTGCAGTCTGGGGCCAGACACACACTGTCTTGCAACTGGGATTATATCACCGAAAAATATTAAATACATTTTTTTTATCAGCAAAGTATTTGTGACTCACACCCTGTAACGGTATAAGTGGAGGCCTAGCCAGTGGCCACAGAACAGTCTCTAGGCCAGACACACACTGGCTTGCAACTGGGATTATATCACATTAAAAAATCAAATAGAATTTATTTTATTTGCGAGGTATTTGTGACTCACACCCTGTAACGGAATGAATGGAGGCCTAGCCTGTGGGCACAGTACAGTCTGTGGGCCAGACACACACTGGCTTGCCACTGGGATTATATCACAGAAAAATATTAAATAGAATTTTTTTTATCTGTGAGGTATTTGTGACTCACATCCTGTAACGGTATAAGTGGAGGCTTAAACAGTGGCCACAGTACATTCTGGGGCCGACACACACTGGCTTGCAACTAGGATTATATCACAGAAAAATATTAAATATAATTTTTTTATCTGCAAGGTATTTGCGACTCACACCCTGTAAAGGTATGAGTAGAGGCCTAGCCAGTGACCACAGTACAGATAGGGGCCAGACACACACTGGCTTGAAACTGGGATTATATCACAGAAAAATATGAAATATAATTTTTTTATCTGCAAGGTATTTTTGACTCACACCCTGTAACGGTATGAGTAGAGGCCTAGCCAATGGCCACAGTACAGATAGGGGTCAGACACACACTGGCTTGCAACTGGGATTATATCACAGAAAAATATTAAATTTAATTTTTTATTATCTGCAAGGTATTTGTGACTCACACCCTGTAACGGTATGAGTGGAGGCCTAGCCAGAGGCCACAGTACAGTCTGTGGGCCAGGCACACACTGGCTTGCAACTGGGATTATATCACAGAAAAATTTTAAATATTATTTTTTTATCTGCAAGGTATTTGTGAGTGATTGACACCCTGTAACGGTATGAATAGAGGCCTAGCCAGTGACCACAGTACAGTCTGTGTGGGCCTGACACACACTGGTTTGCAACTGGGATTATATCACAGAAAAATATAAAACAGAATTTTTTTATCTGCAAGGTATTTGTGACTCACACACTGTAATGGTAAGAGTGGAGGCCTAGCCAATGGCTACAGTATAGTCTAGGGCCAGACACACACTGGCTTGCAACTTGGATTATATCACAGAAAAATATCAAATTGTATTTTTCTTTTCTGCAAAGTATTTGTAAATGATGACATCCTGTAATGGTATGAGTGGCGGTTAATCCAGTTGTAACAGTACAGTCTGTGGGCCAGACACAAACTGGCTTGCAACTGGGATTATATCACAGAAAAATTTTAAATATAATTTTTTTATCTGCAAGGTATTTGTGACTCACACCCTGTAATGGTATGAGTGGAGGCCTAGCCAGTGGCCACATTACAGTCTGTGGGCCAGACAAAACACTGGATTGCAACTGGGATTATATCACAGAAAAAAATTAAATATATATTTTTTATCTGCAAGGTATTTGTGACTCACACCCTGTAACGTTATAAGTGGATGCCTAGCCAGTGGCCACAGTACAGTCTATTGCCAGACACACACTGGCTTGCAACTTGGATTATATCATAGAAAAATATTAAATATAAGTTTTTAATAATCTGCGAGGTATTTGTGACTCACATCCTGTAACGGTATGAGTGGAGGCCTAGCCAGTGGCCACAGTACAGATAGGGGCCAGACACACACTGGCTTGAAACTGGGATTATATCACAGAAAAATATGAAATAGAATTTTTTATCTGCAAGGTATTTTTGACTCACACCCTGTAACGGTATGAGTGGAGGCCTAGCCAATGGCCACAGTACAGTATGGGGCCAGACACACACTGGCTTGCAACTAGGATTATATCACAGAAAAATATGAAATTTATTTTCTTTTTTATCTGCAAGTTATTTGTGACTCACACCCTGTAACGGTATGAGTGGAGGCCTAGCCAGTGGCCACAGAACAGTCTGTGGATCAGACACACACTGGCTTACAACTGGGATTATATCACGAAAAATATTAAATATTATTTTTTTTATCTGCAAGGCATTTGTGACTCACACCCTGTAACGGTATGAGTGAAGTAGGCCTTCACTCATACCGTTACAGGGTGTGAGTCACAAATGCCTTGCAGATAAAAAAAATAATATTTAATATTTTTCGTGATATAATCCCAGTTGTAAGCCAGTGTGTGTCTGATCCACAGACTGTTCTGTGGCCACTGGCTAGGCCTCCACTCATACCGTTACAGGGTGTGAGTCACAAATAACTTGCAGATAAAAAAGAAAATAAAGTCTGTGGGCCAGAAACACACTGGCTTGCAACTGGGATTATATCACATAAAAATATTAAGTAGAATTTTTTTTTATCTGCAAGCTATTTGTGACTCACACCCTGTAACGGTATGAGTGGAGGCCTAGCCAGTGGCCACAGTACAGTTGGTGGGCCAGACACACACTGGCTTGCAACTGGGATTATATCACAGAAAAATATTAAATAGATTTTTTTTATCTGCGAGGCATTTGTGACTCACACCCTGTAACGGTATAAGTGAAGGCCTAGCCAGTGGCCACAGTACAGTCTGTGGGCCAGACACACACTGGCTTGCAACTGGGATTATATCACAGAAAAATATTAAATATAATTTTTATATCTGCAAGGTATTTGTGACACACACCCTGTAACGGTATAAGTGGATGCCTAGCCAGTGGCCACATTACAGTCTAGGGCCAGACACACACTGGCTTGCAACTTGGATTATATCATAGAAAAATATTAAATATAAGTTTTTTTTAATCTGCCAGGTATTTGTGACTCACATCCTGTAACGGTATGAGTGGAGGTCTAGCCAGAGGCCACAATTCAGTCTGTGGGCCAGACAAAACACTGGCTTGCTACTAAGATTATATCACAGAAAAATATTAACTATAATTTTTTTTATCTGCAAGGTATTTGTGACTCACACCCTGTAACGGTATAAGTGGAGGCCTAGCCAGTGGCCACTGTACAGTCTGTGGGCCAGACACACACTGGCTTGCAACTAGGATTATATCACAGAAAAATATTAAATATAATTTTTTTTAATCTGCAAGGTTTTTGTGACTCACATCCTGTAACGGTATGAGTGGAGGCCTAGCCAGTGGCCACAGTACAGTATGGGGCCAGACACACACTGGCTTGCAACTGGGATTATATCACAGAAAAATATTAAATTTTTTATTTTTTTTGCAAAGGTATTTGTGTGTGATGACACCCTGTAACCAGTGGCGTAGGGATCGCCATAGCAACCATAGCAATGGCTATGGGGCCCTACATCACTGGGGGCCCGTCCGGACCGCATACATTTTTTTATTTTTTTTATTTTTTTATTTTTTTTATTTTTTTATTTTTTTACACACACAGGCAGCCAGCCAGGCCCGACCGCCCACCCAGTGTAGTGGGCGGGGATTGGGCGGTCCGCGGCTCGGGCCTGGCTGGGGTGAAGGAACTAGGAAGCCAACAGGAAGGAGGAGCTGTAGTAGGAGCAGGCGGGCCCCGCTGCAGGAAAGATTTCCTCCGGCTCCGCCTCCTAGAGTCCTAGTAACTAGAGGGAGGACTCAGGAGGCGGACTCAGGCGGTGGAGGGGGCGGGACAGGGCCGGAGGGGGCGGGGGCGGGCGGGGCACGTACCTGTTGTGGAGAGTGGAGGGACTAGGGAGGGTCCTGCCGGCCGCACTGGCGTTAGTCAGATTCGGCGCTATGCGGCTGGCGGCTAATAATAGGCTAATCTGACTGCCCGAAGGCCCCGAAACCAATCTGGCTGGCGCAGCTCTCAGACTGAGGCAGTGTGTTACTAGCTGCAGGACTGCCCTTCCACTGCATGATGGAGCCCGAGGAATCCTTCATAAAAGTGAGTGCAGTGCATATGTGATCTGTAGTATGTGTCTGTATGTAATAACATGTGTG
Source organism: Bufo gargarizans (assembly GCF_014858855.1). Taxonomy (NCBI): domain Eukaryota; kingdom Metazoa; phylum Chordata; class Amphibia; order Anura; family Bufonidae; genus Bufo; species Bufo gargarizans. The sequence goes on along the minus strand of NC_058082.1, from coordinate 394,440,427 downwards.
ATGTGTACTATGTGTCTGTATGTAATAACATGTGTGATGTGTACTATGTGTCTGTATGTAATAACATGTGTGATGTGCAGTTTGTGCATGTAAGTATTTTCTTTTTTTATTATTATTCCTGGAGAACCCCTATTAGGCTACTTTCACACTAGCGTTCTGCTGTCCGCTCGTGAGCTCCGTTTGAAGGAGCTCACGAGCGGAGCAGAACGCTTCCGTCCAGCCCTAATGCATTCTGAATGGATGCGGATCCGCTCAGACTGCTTCAGTCTGGCGGCGTTCAGCCTCCGTCCAGATTTACAATGTAAGGTTACATCCGTCCAGACTTACAATGTAAGGTTACTTTCACACTAGCATTCGGCTGTCCGCTCGTGAGCTCCGTTTGAAGGGGCTCACGAGCGGACCCGAACGCTTCCGTCCAGCCCTGATGCAGTCTGAATGGATGCGGATCCGCTCAGACTGCATCAGTCTGGCGGCGTTCAGCCTCCGCTCCGCTCAGCAGGCGGACACCTGAACGCTGCTTGCAGCGTTCGGGTGTCCGCCTGGCCGTGCGGAGGCGTGCGGATCCGTCTAGACTTACAATGTAAGTCAATGGGGACGGATCCGTTTGAAGATGCCACAATATGGCTCAATCTTCAAGCGGATCCGTCCCCCATTGACTTTACATTGAAAGTCTGGACGGATCCGTCTGAGGCTATTTTCACACTTAGCTTTTATATGCCAATATAATGCAGACGGATCCGTTCTGAACGGAGCCTCCGTCTGCATTAATATGATCGGATCCGTTCAGAACAGATCCGATCGAACGCTAGTGTGAAAGTAGCCTAAGTCAATTGGAACGGATCCGCTTGAAGATGACACCATATGGCTCAATCTTCAAGCGGAGCCCTTAGTGTAAAGAAAATCGAACACCTCTATGTAAAAATAGGGGGTGTGGGGGCATTCCAAAGTTTGCACTGGGGCCCATAACACTCTAGTTACACCGCTGAATATACAGTATAATCTATACACCATGCAGTACACCATACAGTATAAAACCTACACTGTGGGGTTATTGTGTATATTGTACGGCATGGTGTATGGATTATACTGTGTACAGCATGGTGTATGAACTATACTGTATATTGTATGGGATGGGGTATGGATTTTATAATGCATTCTGTACTGCATGGTGTAGGGGTAAGGGTCCATTCACACGTCAGCAATTCTGTTCTGCATTTTGCAGAACGGAATTGCAAACCCATTCATTTCTATGGGGACACACTATGTAGTGTATGTGCCTTTACCTGGCATTTAAACACTCTCCTTTGCACCTGGTAGCCTCCATCACATGGTCTGATATGGGTGTGGCTTACAGTCTGGCTTTGTTCACATTGCACTAGTTGTCCTGCTAGGCGGTTGTGTGGAAGCTTGGCTGTGAGCTGGATTACATCACCTTCAGACCTTGTTCACACCATAGGTAGCGTAGTGGTAGGACCCCTTGCCATGCTGAGAGCCGTGACGTGGTGCATGTGGGCTCCGATATCTTCCTGACAGGAATATATTGGCGAAAGTCTCAGCTTTTAATATCTGCATTTATGACTAGCCAGTATAGTCAGTGGCATATCCGTTTGGTGCATTTCTTCTGTGATTTATGACACACTATGTCCTGCCCGCAGCCACAATTACGTTCCTGAAAAAATAGAACATTTCATATTCTTGTCCGCAATTGCGGACAAGAAAAGGCATTTTCTATATAGTGTCGGCGATGTGCGGTCCGCAAAATGCGGAACGCACATTGCCAGTGTCAGTGTTTTGTGCGGATCTGCAAAACACATATGGAGATCCGGGAGGGGGGGAGCCCATAATTTTTTTTTGCTATAGGGCCCAGTCATTTCTAGCTACGCCCCTGCCTGTAACGTTATGAGTGGAGGCCTAGCCAGTGGCCACAGTACAGTCTGTGGGCCAGACACACACTGGCTTGCAACTGGGATTATATCACAGAAAAATATTAAATATAATTTTTTTATCTACGAGGTATTTGTAACTCACACCCTGTAACGGTATGAGTGGAGGCCTAGCCGGTGGCCACAGTAAAGTCTGTGGGCCAGACACACACTGGATTGCAACTGGGATTATATCACAGAATAAATTAAATAGAATTTTTTTTATCTGCAAGATATTTGTGACTCACACTATGTAACGGTATGAGTGGAGGCCTAGCCAGTGGCCACAGTACAGTCTGGGGCCAGACACACACTGGCTTGCAACTGGGATTATATCACAGAAAAATATTAAATAGATTTTTTTTCCTGCAAGGTATTAGTGAGTGACTGACACCCTGTAATGGTATAAATCGAGGCCTAGCCAGTGGCCACAGCGCAGTCTGGGGCTAGACACACACTGGTTTGCAACTGGGATTATATCACAGAAAAATATTAAATATAATTTTTTTTATCTGCAAGGTATTTGTGATTCATACCCTGTAACGGTATGAGTGGAGGCCTAGCCAGTGGCCACAGAACAGTCTGTGGACCAGACACACACTGGCTTGCAACTGGGATTATATCATAGAAAAATACCAAATAGTTTTTTTTTTCTGCAAGGTATTTGTGACTCACACCCTGTAACGGTATGAGTGGAGGCCTAGCCAGTGGCCACAGAACAGTCTGTGGACCAGACACACACTGGCTTGCAACTGGGATTACATCACAGAAAAATATTTAAAATATTTTTTTTTTTTATCTGCGAGGTATTTGTGACTCGCACCCTGTAACGATATGAGTGGAGGCCTAGCCAGTGGCCACAGTACAGTTTGTGGGCCAGACACACACTGGCTATTAACTGGGATTATATCACAGAAAAATATTAAATATAATTTTTTATCTGCGAGGTATTTGTGACTCACACCCTGTAACGGTATGAGTGGAGGCCTAGCCACTGGCCACAATACAGTCTGTGGGCCAGACACACACTGGCTTGCAACTGGGATTATATCACTGAAAAATATTAAATAGAATTTTTTTATCTGCAAGGTATTTGTGACTCGCACCCTGTAACGGTATGAGTGGAGGCCTAGCCAGTGGCCACAGTACAGTCTGGGGCCAGACACACACTGGCTTGCAACTGGGATTATATCACAGAAAAATATTAAATAGATTTTTTTTTCCTGCAAGGTATTAGTGAGTGAGTGACACCCTGTAACGGTATAAATCGATGCCTAGCCAGTGGCCACAGCGCAGTCTGGGGCTAGACACACACTGGCTTGCAACTGGGATTATATCACAGAAAAATATTAAATATAATTTTTTTGTATCTGCAAGGTATTTGTGACTTATACCCTGTAACGGTATGAGTGGAGGCCTAGCCAGTGGCCACAGAACAGTCTGTGGACCAGACACACACTGGCTTGCAACTGGGATTACATCACAGAAAAATATTAAATATGATTTTTTTTTTATTTGCGAGGTATTTGTGACTCACACCCTGTAACCGTATGAGTTAAGGCCTAGCCACTGGCTACAGTACAGTCTGGGGCCAGACACACACTGGCTTGCAACTGGGATTATATCATAGAAAAATATTAAATTGATTATTTTTTACTGCAAGGTATTTGTGAGTGAGTGACACCCTGTAACGGTATGAGTGGAGGCCTAACCAGTGGCCACAGTACAGTCTGGGGCCAGAGACACACTGGCTTGCAACTGGGATTATATCACAGAAAAATATTAAATAGATTTTTTTTTCCTGCAAGGTATTAGTGAGTGAGTGACACCCTGTAACGGTATAAATTGTGTCCTAGCCAGTGGCCACAGCGCAGTCTGGGGCTAGACACACACTGTCTTGCAACTGGGATTATATCACAGAAAAATATTAAATATAATTTTTTTTAATCTGCGAGGTGTTTGTGACTCGCACCCTGTAACGGTATGAGTGGAGGCCTAACCAGTGGCCACAGTACAGTCTGAGGGCCAGATAAACACTGGCTTGCAACTGGGATTATATCACAGAAAAATATTAAATAGATTTTTTTTTCTGCAAGGTATTAGTGAGTGAGTGACACCCTGTAACGGTAGAAATCGAGGCCTAGCCACTGGCCACAGCGCAGTCTGGGGCTAGACACACACTGGCTAGCGACTGGGATTATATTACAAAAAAATATTAAATACAATTTTTTTTTTTTTTATCTGTGAGGTATTTGTGACTCGCACCCTGTAACGATATGAGTGGAGGCCTAGCCAGTGGCCACAGTACAGTTTGTGGGCCAGACACACACTGGCTACTAACTGGGATTATATCACAGAAAAATATTAAATATAATTTTTTTATCTGCGAGGCATTTGTGAATCACATTCTGTAACGGTATGAGTGGAGGCCTAGCCATTGGCCACAGTGCATTCTGTGGGCCAGACACACTTGCTTGCAACTGGGATTATATCACAGAAAAATATTAAATATCATTTTTTTTATCTGCAAGGTATTTGTGACTCATACCCTGTAGCGGTATGAGTGGAGGCCAAGCCAGTGGCCACAAAACAGTCTGTGGACCAGACACACACTGGCTTGCAACTGGGATTACATCACAGAAAAATATTAAATATCATTTTATTTTATCTGCTAGGTATTTGTGACTCGCACCCTGTAACGGTATGAGTGGAGGCCTAGCCAGTGGCCACAGTACAGTCTGTGGGCCAGACACACACTGTCTAGTAACTGGGATTATATCACAGAAAAATATTAAATAGAATTTTTTTTATCTGCGAGGTATTTGTGACTCACACCCTGTAACGGTATGAGTGGAGGCCTAGCCAGTGGCCACAATACAGTCTGTGGGCCAGACACACTGGCTTGCAACTGGGATTATATCACATAAAAATATTAAATTGAATTTGTTTTTTTCTGCAAGGTATTTGTGAGTGAGTGACACCCTGTAACGGTATGAGTGGAGGCCTAGCCAGTGGCCACAGTACTGTCTGGGACCAGAAACACACTGGCTTGCAACTGGGATTATATCACAGAAAAATATGAAATATATATTTTTTATCTGCAAGGTATTTGTGAGTGAGTGACACCCTGTAAAGGTATGAATGGAGGCCTAGCCAGTCCACAGCACAGTCTGGGGCTAGACACACACTGGCTTGCAACTGGGATTATACCACAGAAACATTTTTAATTTAACTTGTTTTTTATCTGCAAGGTATTGTCTGTGACACCCTGTATGAATTATGTGCACACAGTACTGTCTGTGTCTGAGCCTGCATCCTCTCACATACGGGCAGCCAGGGAACTGCAATATATATATATACACTACGTGCAGAATTATTAGGCAAATGAGTATTTTGACCACATCATCCTCTTTATGCATGTTGTCTTACTCCAAGCTGTATAGGCTCGAAAGCCTACTACCAATTAAGCATATTAGGTGATCTGCATCTCTGTAATGAGAAGGGGTGTGGTCTAATGACATCAACACCCTATATCAGGTGTGCATAATTATTAGGCAACTTCCTTTCCTTTGGCAAAATGGGTCAAAAGAAGGACTTGACAGGCTCAGAAAAGTCAAAAATAGTGAGATATCTTGCAGAGGGATGCAGCACTCTTAAAATTGCAAAGCTTCTGAAGCGTGATCATCGAACAATCAAGCGTTTCATTCAAAATAGTCAACAGGGTCGCAAGAAGCGTGTGGAAAAACCAAGGCGCAAAATAACTGCCCATGAACTGAGAAAAGTCAAGCGTGCAGCTGCCAAGATGCCACTTGCCACCAGTTTGGCCATATTTCAGAGCTGCAACATAACTGGAGTGCCCAAAAGCACAAGGTGTGCAATACTCAGAGACATGGCCAAGGTAAGAAAGGCTGAAAGACGACCACCACTGAACAAGACACACAAGCTGAAACGTCAAGACTGGGCCAAGAAATATCTCAAGACTGATTTCTCTAAGGTTTTATGGACTGATGAAATGAGAGTGAGTCTTGATGGGCCAGATGGCTGGATTGGTAAAGGGCAGAGAGCTCCAGTTCGACTCAGACGCCAGCAAGGTGGAGGTGGAGTACTAGTTTGGGCTGGTATCATCAAAGATGAGCTTGTGGGGCCTTTTCGGGTTGAGGATGGAGTCAAGCTCAACTCCCAGTCCTACTGCCAGTTTCTGGAAGACACCTTCTTCAAGCAGTGGTACAGGAAGAAGTCTGCATCCTTCAAGAAAAACATGATTTTCATGCAGGACAATCAAGGGTGGCTGGCAAGAAAGGGTATAAAATAAGAAAATCTAATGACATGGCCTCCTTGTTCACCTGATCTGAACCCCATTGAGAGCCTGTGGTCCATAATCAAATGTGAGATTTACAAGGAGGGAAAACAGTACACCTCTCTGAACAGTGTCTGGGAGGCTGTGGTTGCTGCTGCACGCAATGTTGATGGTGAACAGATCAAAACACTGACAGAATCCATGGATGGCAGGCTTTTGAGTGTCCTTGCAAAGAAAGGTGGCTATATTGGTCACTGATTTGTTTTTGTTTTGTTTTTGAATGTCAGAAATGTATATTTGTGAATGTTGAGATGTTATATTGGTTTCACTGGTAAAAATAAATAATTGAAATGGGTATATATTTGTTTTTTGTTAAGTTGCCTAATAATTATGTACAGTAATAGTCACCTGCACACACAGATATCCCCCTAAAATAGCTAAAACTAAAAACAAACTAAAAACTACTTCCAAAAATATTCAGCTTTGATATTAATGAGTTTTTTGGGTTCATTGAGAACATGGTTGTTGTTCAATAATAAAATTAATCCTCAAAAATACAACTTGCCTAATAATTCTGCACTCCCTGTATGTATGTATGTATGTATATATATATATATATATATATATATATAAATAAAGCACACTGATGTACCAGCCCTGAAAAGCGCTTTTTGGGGTGCTGTCAGGACGCTGTCCTTACAGCAGATGAGTCTGTGGACACAGAACAATGCCCTAGCTAACGCTTTCCCTATTAGATCAGCAGCAGCACCACTGTCTCTCCTCTCACTGAGAATGCAGCTTCCGAATGAATCTAAAATGGATGCTGTCCAGGAGGTGGGAGGGTCTGGGAGGGAGGGTCTGCTGCTGATTGGCTGGAATGTGTCTGCTGACTGTGAGGTACAGGGTCAAAGTTTACTTAATGATGATGTATACGGGCGGACCGAACATCGCATATGTTCGCCCGCCGCAGCGAATGCGAACAAGCTATGTTCGATTGAAACTGTTCGCCGGCGAATAGTTCGGGACATCACTAATGACAGCCAGACGCTCCAGAAATTTGAAGGACGTTCTAGTCCGTAGCCATTATGTACCGGAAATTAAAACAGGGAGCCAAACAGCTGTCAAAGGATCCTTTTCATGTGGCTCTTGCAAAGCCTGTGGCAATATGGATAGATCTCCGCATTTCACAGATTTGGATAATATTAAAACGTATGATATCAGAGAGTACATTTCCTGCACCTCGCCTGGAATTATATACTATGCAATATGCCCTTGTGACAAAATCTATATCGGCGTTACAACAAAAGAATTCCATAAAAGGATACGGGAGCACGTTAGGGATATAGAAATGGCTAAAGATATAGAGGACCTTAATGATTTGAAGAGATTACCTAAACATTTCAAGCTCTACCACCAAAGTAATCCAAATGGATTATGTTTCAGGGGCATTGATCGTATACACTTAGGGATTAGAGGGGGCAATTATAGTAAAATCTTGGCCCAGGTTGAAACTAAATGGATATTCAGGCTCAAGACCCTTACCCCTAAGGGATTGAATGAAAGTCTTGGCTTTGGCTCCTTACTTTAAACAGTAGCATTATTTTAGGGGTATATAGGGTTATATGTAACTTTAAGGCTGTTCTTGTTCTCGTCTTATGGTTTATGTGTATATTGTTATTTCTTTATTTTTAGTCTGCCTACTTACCATGAATCTGATTCTTTTACATGAATTCCTGTCCTTTTTCTTTTTTAACAATTCTTTATTTATAAAGAGCAGTATAATAACAGTATCCCTTGCTTTATGCAATCTGACATGGAAAACATACTTTTAGATATTACATCTTCATTAATCCAGAGAACCATCTCATGTAAAAACACAAGGTGACATGCTTATACACTTTCCAATACAGATACAAGCTTGCAGTTATACAGTACAGAAAGCTATCACTGACTATTGAACAGGGATACAAAACAATGAGTCAGGATATTATTTTAGTATTAAATATATTTATATTTAACTCAAAAACGATTAACCATCCCCGGCAAGGGGCTATGCAATCTCTGCCAGTAGCAGACTATCTACTTTGTATGATTCATATTCCTATGACTTGTGGGTCAAGAGACCATCACTTAGTTTCACCAAAGTTAAATCTCTTCTCAATTCTACTTCGGGCCAACAAATGTCACTTTCTATGAGTAACCAGTATCGTGTATGTTATAGGACGTTATCAATCTTTACCCTCTTTTCATGAAAATTTAGCCAGTGTTTCCAAATCTTAAGGAACTTTTCCCTTATTCCTAAATTCCATTCCACTAGTTCCTCCATAAGACAAATGTGATGAACTTCCTCTATCCATTCTTCTAACCTCGGGGGATCCCTTTCTTTCTATCTCCTTGGTATAAGGATTTTCGCAGCGGCTATCAAATGTGTAGGGAGGTTATCAGCTGAGGGTGTAAAACCTAATTGGGGTTTCCACAATAAAACTAATTCCGGCGATAGTGATAAGCAAGTGTTGCATATAGTGTTGATCGCTTCCCCTATTTTTCCCCAGAAAAAACTCAGGGAGGGGCAAGACCACCAAATGTGTGAAATTGTCCCCTTCCCTTCCAGGCATCTCCAGCATTTATCATCAGGGATCAGGTTAATTTTGTGTAGGAAGCTCGGCGTCCTGTACCACCTCGTGAGGATCTTAAAAGAGTTCTCCTGTAATCGAATACTTCTGGAAAAGTCATGGGAATGAGCTAAAATAAATTTGACATCTATTCTGTCTCAGCATCGGTTGTACCTGCGACAAGCTTCTTGTAGACCCAGTCTGTAAGGATGTGTGCGGCAGGTTGAATGATCACTTTAACAGATAGCTTACTCAATGAATAAAGACTCCAGAGGTAACTTTCAATGCTTCTTTATGCTTCAAGGTAGCAAGGATATGAACATAGAGGCTTTTTCATAGGTAAATTTCTAATGAAGTTACACAGCTCCCTCACTCTGCAGTCTCTTCACAACAACTATACAAAATGGAGTTACAGCAGGAAATGGAGGGTGGGAACAACCAACTAGCCAGAAACAGCAGGGGTGCAAGGATCATACCAAATAATATAGTAACATAACATGTAATAACAACTGCTAGACAGTAAAAGCTGCGTGGCAGCACACTCCCCGCCTGGTATCGTGAGATACCACTATACACTACATTATTTTATTTTAACATACTATTAACATTGCATATAGTAACATGCTATTTAACCTTCTCAAGTCTATAAGCTAGCTATATTAAAGGTCTTACGTGACTCCTTCACATAACGTTGAATCAGAATTTTTGGAAGCAGGCATAATTAAGACTGTCCCGGTGGCTGGTCTCAGGAAGGTTTTTGATGCCCCATCCTTAAAGATCCTGACTTCCACACTTCGGACTCTTCCATCATTACTAGTAATGGCCTTTGTAATAAGTCCAACTGGCCACTGGATCCGGTGAGCTTGCTGGTCTTTTAGCAGGACCAGGTCCCCTTCCTTTAAGTTAGGCTTCTGGGTTTTCCACTTTTTACGTCTTTGAAGAAGGCCTCATGCACACGACCGTTGTGTGCATCCGTGGCCGTTGTGCCGTTTTCCGTTTTTTTTCACGGACCCATTGACTTTCAATGGGTCCGTGGAAAAATCGGAAAATGCACCGTTTGGCAGCCGCATCCGTGAGCCGTGTTTCCTGGCCGTGAAAAAAATATGACCTGTCCTATTTTTTTCACGGCCAACGGTTCACGGGCCCATTCAAGTCAATGGGTCCGTGAAAGAACACGGATGCACACAAGATTGGCATCCGTGTCCGTGATCCGTGGCCGTAGGTTTTAGTTTCATACAGACGGATCCGAAGATCCGTCTGCATAAAAGCTTTTTCTGATCTAAGTTTTCACTTCGTGAAAACTCATTTCCGACAGTATATTCTAACACAGAAGCGTTCCCATGGTGATGGGGACGCTTCTAGTTAGAATACACTGCAAACTTTGTACAAGACTGCCCCCTGCTGCCTGGCAGCACCCGATCTCTTACAGGGGGATATGATAGTACAATTAACCCCATCATATCCCCCTGTAAGAGATCAGGGCTGCCAGGCAGCAGGGGGCAGACCCCCCCCCCCCTCCCCAGTTTGAATATCATTGTGCGGCCCCCCCCCCCCTCCCCTGTTGTTAACTCGTTGGTGGCCAGTGTGCGCACCCCCCTCCCTCCCTCCCTCTATTGTTTTAATACATTGGGGCCAGTGTGCGCGCCCCCCCCCCAACCCCCCCTCCCTCCCTCTATTGTTTTAATACATTGGGGCCAGTGTGCGCGCGCCCCCCCCAACCCCCCCTCCCTCCCTCTATTGTTTTAATACATTGGGGCCAGTGTGCGCACCCCCCCAACCCCCCCCCCCCCCTCCCTCCCTCTATTGTAATCATCATCGGTGGCAGCGGAGTAGAAGATTTTCATACTTACCTGCTTCTTGCTGCTGCGATGTCTGCGTCCGGCCGGGAGCTCCTCCTACTGGTAAGTGACAGGTCTGTGCGGCGCATTGCTGTCACTTACCAGTAGGAGGAGCTCCCGGCCGGACGCAGACATCGCAGCAGCAAGAAGCAGGTAAGTATGAAAATCTTCTACTCCGCTGCCACCGATGATGATTACAATAGAGGGAGGGAGGGGGGGGGGGGTTGGGGGGGTGCGCACACTGGCCCCAATGTATTAAAACAATAGAGAGAGGGAGGGAGGGGGGGTTGGGGGGGCGCGCGCACACTGGCCCCAATGTATTAAAACAATAGAGGGAGGGAGGGGGGGGGGTTGGGGGGGCGCGCGCACACTGGCCCCAATGTATTAAAATAATAGAGGGGGGGTTGGGGGGCGCGCGCACACTGGCCCCAATGTATTAAAATAATAGAGGGGGGGTTGGGGGGCGCGCGCACACTGGCCCCAATGTATTAAAACAATAGAGGGAGGGAGGGGGGTGCGCACACTGGCCACCAACGAGTTAACAACAGGGGAGGGGGGGCCCACTGGCCACCAATGAGTTAAAAACAGGGGGGGGGGGGGGTCTGCCCCCTGCTGCCTGGCAGCACCTGCCAGGCAGCAGGGGGCAGTCATGTACACAGTTTTTTTGTATATTCTAACCTGAAGCGTCTCCATCACCATGGGAACGCCTCTGTGTTAGAATATACTGTCGGAAATGAGTTTCACGATGTAGCTCATATCCGACAGTATATTCTAACATAGAGGCGTTCCCATGGTGATGGGGACGCTACAAGTTAAAATATACCATCGGATTGGAGAAAACTCCAATCCGATGGTATAACAGAACTCCAGACTTTACATTGAAAGTCAATGGGGACGGATCCGTTTGAAATGGCACCATATTGTGTCAACATCAAACGGATCCGTCCCCATTGACTTGCATTGTAATTCAGGACGGATCCGTTTGGCTCCGCACGGCCAGGCGGACACCAAAATGACTTTTTTTTCATGTCCGTGGATCCTCCAAAAATCAAGGAAGACCCACGGACGGAAAAACGGTCACGGATCACGGACCCACGGACCCCGTTTTTGCGGGCCGTGAAAAAAAACTGTCGTGTGCATGAGGCCGAAGTGTGAGGTATTCCTTCCTCCATCTGTCCCAGAAACAATCTGCAAGGTATTGAGCGTATCTCCACTGACGTTTATATATGTCCTTTTCATCTTGCAGGAATTCTGCGACTTTGACAGCTAGGGTTGCGCCACACAATTCTAATCTTGGAATAGTGTAAGCAGGTTTTGGAGCTAACTTGGCTCTTCCTAGTAGAAAACCGATATAGGATCTCCCAGAGGGATCTATGATCTTGAGATAAGCCACAGCCGCTATAGCCTCAGTAGATGCATCACAAAAGATGTGAATCTCCTTCCTCAGACTTCTTGAAATTGAAGTTGGTGAATAGCAGCGCGGGATATTAAGTTCTTCCAGTACTTTCATGGAGTTTCTCCATTTCTCCCATTTAGGCAGTAGGTCTACTGGCAGAGGGGCATCCCAATCTGTCACTCTCTCAGTAAGCTGGCGAAGTATGGATCTCCCTTGGATGGTAACTGGAGTCACAAAGCCTAGGGGATCGTAAAGGCTATTAACAGTTGACAGGACTCCTCGTCTGGTGAATGGCTTCTTGGCGTCAGAGACCTGAAAGGTGAATGTATCTGAAGTAATATTCCACAGAAGACCGAGACTCCTTTGAGTGGGTAGGGTATCTACTCCCAAATCCAAATCCTTCAAATCCTTAGCATGATCTTCTGGATTGAAAGACCTCATTACTTCACTGCTATTAGATGCAATCTTATGAAGCCTTAAGTTAGCAGTCAACAGGAGCTGTTGAGTTCTTTTTATCAGATTGACGGCTTCTTCAGGTGTTGAAAAGGATTTCAGGCCATCGTCTACATAAAAATCTCTCTCAATAAATTGCCTGGTGTCAGATCCGAATTCCTTTTCACCTTCCTGCGCTGTTCTTCTCAGTCCATAAGTTGCCACGGCAGGAGATGGACTATTTCCAAAGACATGGACTCTCATGCGATAATCTATCACCTGATCATTAATGTCATTGTTGCGGTGCCACAAGAACCTGAGATAATTTCTGTGGTCCTCTTTAACTATGAAACAGTGGAACATCTGTTGGACGTCAGCTGTCACGGCAATTGGTTCCTTCCTGAACCGCAACAACACTCCTACAAGGTTGTTGGTTAAATTTGGACCAGTTAGAAGAACGTTATTTAAAGAGGTTCCCTGAAACTGAGCGCTTGAGTCAAAGACCATTCTGATTTGCCCCGGTTTACGAGGATGGTAGACTCCAAAGGATGGAAGGTACCAGCATTCTTCACCTTCCATAAGGTCTGGTGCTGGCTCAGCATGAAGGTTATCTAAAATCTTCTGCATAAATGCTAGAAAGTGCTCTTGCATCTCAGGTTTGTTACAGAGAGTTTTCTTAAGTGCAGCAAATCTGGTTAAAGCTTGTTGTCGATTGTTAGGGAGAGTAAGCCTTGGTACTCGGAAGGGTAATGGAGCTACCCAACTGTTGGAATTGTCCTTGAAGAACTCTTCATCCATAATCTTGATAAACTCCTTGTCTTCGACTGAAGTGGCAATCTTGTTGTCATCACAAGTAGTCTGGTACACTGAATCACCAAGGTCCTTCTGAGAAGTGAGCTTGCAGTTTATACCTTGGAGTGCTAGATATGGGACTTTGTTTTTAAAATCAAGTCTTTCCTTCACATAATAGTGCAATGGACATTTCATCAACCGATAGGCAACATTAGTTTTGTAGGAAGCTACATCCAAGAGCTTGTGAGATTGATCTAAACAGACTTCTCCTATTATCACCCATCCAAGATCAAGTTTCTGGGCCTGAGGAGCATTATCTGGACCGTTACATAACTCTCTTATTTTATGAACTCTAGGAATGTCTCTCCCTAGTAGAAATAAAATCTTAACATCCTTGTTAAGAGGTGGAATGTAGTCAGCAATGTGGCTCAAATGAGGGTGATGACGTGCAACCTCTGGTGTGGGGATTTCTTCTCTATTGTTCGGTAGCTGATCACATTCGATTAGAGTTGGAAGAGGAAACTCTATGTCCTCATATTCTGATGCCACTATGAAGCCATGGGCTCTTCTTCCAGAAATATTGATCTTTCCTGCACATGTCTGCAAGGTATAGGACCAGGTCTCACCATGAATGTTGAATAGGTCAAAGAATTCTGTACTGGCCAATGAGCGATTGCTCTGATCATCGAGTATGGCATACATTTTTATGGAATTTTCTGGACATCCTTCAGGAAAAACCCTTACAAGACATATCTTGCTACAAGATTTGCTATGAAGCCCTTCTCCACATATCTCTGTACACCTTGTGGTTACGGGGTTGGCACGTTGCTCAGTTCTCTCCCCGCCATCATCTGATGTAGTCTTGGGGTTGCTGCCGGGTGAAGGTTTCCTTTTGAACAGGTCTGAATGAAGAGCGTCCACATGTTTGGCACTGTTACACAGGGAACATCTGATGGCGATCTTACAGTCTCTTGCTAAATGATCGGAGGATGCACAACACTTGAAACAGATATTATGCTCTTTGAGAAATGACTTGCGTTCTTGAATAGGCTTATCCTTGAATGCACGACATTTGGAGAGAGAATGTGGCGCATTATGAATAGGACACTTATGATTAAGATTGCTTGCCTTAATGTCTGTAGCCAAGACGTTGGATGCTATCGCGGTCTTCCTCACGGCAATAGGATGCTTTAAATTCAGAAATTTACTGTTGGTGGCAATACCCCTTGAAGTAGTTAAAGGAATGGTGGTTGTATCTGGATAGAAGAAGCTTGGGTCATTCTTGGACCTTGCAACCTTCCGCACGAACTCTGCAAAATAAAAAAAAGGAGGGAAGGAAACATGATGTTCATACTTATACTTTGATCCTACACTAGTCCACTTTTCCTGAAGATGACTAGGCAACTTTGCTACAATAGGATTTACTCCCTGAGCAGTGTCTAAATAGCTAAGACCTGGTAAACTAGGATCTAACTTCGCAATTTCAAGTTCATGAAGGAGGTCACCTAACTCTCTAAGCTTATGATTGTCCTTAACAGAGATCTTAGGAAAGTCATTTAGTCTCTGGAATAAGGCAGATTCAATGACTTCGGGGCTCCCATAGTCTTGTTCTAGATGTTCCCAGGCAGCATCAAGGCCTGCGTTAAAGTTATAAATGTAAACAGATTTAAGTCTCTTTACTTGTTCTGAAGATTGACGCCCCAACCACTTTATTAGTAATTTGAGTTCTGCTTGAGGTTCAATGTCCAAGTTCTTGGTTACTGCCTTAAATGTAGATCTCCAACTTCTGTAGTTCTCTGGGCGGTCATCAAATCTAGACAGTCCAATAGTAATCAACTCTCGTCGAATCATATATTTGCTGAACTCTGCAGCATCAGTTCTTTCGGTTTTTATAGCCACAGGGGATACTGATGGTGCGCCGACTTGGACCATAGTTGGTATCAGATGTTGGCTGGTAGGTGGAGAGAAAGGTGTTGCAGATGGGTTCAAACTAGGTAAGGGTCTGTCGTCTGAAGGTCTCTGAGCATTTGAAGCTGAAGAGAGCTGTATCACAGGGGGTATAGAGTTCATTCTGTAGTCTTCTGATGTGCCCTTGTAATCTCTATTCACATAGGGTTGTGGTGGCACATGAGCTGCGTAGGTTGATTCGCTTGATTTTGTGACATGCGGTAGTTGTGGAGTGTCTCTGTTAGTAGGTGTGTGTAGTTGACCAGCTTGATTTGGCAACACGTTGCCTTCTGATCCACTTGCTGGATGATTATGAGAAGACTCTTCAACTGTAGGTGGGACTGTATTGTCATGGTTCTGGGTTAAGACAAACTGGAGGGTCCTTTCAACAGGGTCCTGACAAGCAGCCAAGCTGGGACAAGCTGCTCCTTCTTCTTCCAATAGGGCTTGTTCCAAGACAGATAATTCAGCTAAGGCTACTTCTTTTTCTTTATTCTTCTGAAGGATTTCTAGCTGAGCCTCTGTTTCTGCTAGAATGCGTTTAGCTTCTGCTTTGATGGCTGCTTCTCTTTCAGAACAGGCGGCTTGAACCTGGGCTGCTGCAACCTTCTGGCGAGCTTTGACTATTTGGTCGCTCAGTGTTGACCTTACAGAGCAGGTCCGCAGTGACTTAGAAGAGGATTTATGATAGGAGCGGGCAGATCTAGATGATTTTCCTGAGTGTCTGGAAGGAGCAGATTTACAGGATGTAGTTTCATGTAGCTGTGCTAATCTACCTTTTATCTGTGCCTTTGCTTCAAGATATGTGCTATGCCTCTGCTGGTCAGTGGAAGTAAAATCCTTTAATTCCAATGCAGCTTCCTCTATGTTGGAATGAGACAATAGGGAATAGTACTTCTCAGAAAGTATTTTATAGTTCTCAAATGCCTTCTTAACCCTTGAGAGAGCAGTGTTCAATTGCTCAGAATTGTTGCTAGTTTCATTAGTGGCTGTTATACAACTTAAAGTCTTCTCCCATAATGCAGTCAGGTTACTAGATGTTTCTTCCTTACTTGCTTCATAAGCCTCCCTTGCCTTCAAGGATGGATGAGGGGCTCTAACAGGACGAGCAGAATGAAGTAAGGAGTTTGCTTTATCTTGATTAAATACAGGTAACTCTGTGGGATCTCTGTCAGACATAATGACAAGTGCTGTAGTTTTGGTGTCTTGTTAGAAATCCGCCAGAGCTCAGCTCTGTAGGTAGTGACTTCTGTTAGTAAGCAGGCTGAGCTGAGGAGCTGGATATTTGTGACAATGAGCCAGCTAGTGCTGCAACTGGTTCAGACTGGATAGCTCAGCTCAGTGCACAGTTCACTATCACTTTATACAGGCAGGAATATACAGTTATTTCAGTAGATTCAGGTATTGGATTCACAACCCAAACAGCTTGACAATGATGAATCCTTGGGACTTTATATAGCTATGATACACAGTCCTTGCACAGTTCAAAAGGTACTTATGGCTCCCCAATAAAGGCAAAACTTGTATAAGCTGGTATTACTAGAGAAATGGGTCCACAGCACAGACCAGCAATCCCTGGCAGTAAAGGCTGTAACAGTTATGGAGCATTCAGTAGGTGGCTGGCTTCATGCAGAGTAATGCTTCTGGTGACTGCGGCAGTGACACACAGGCATTGAACTTTCAGTGCACAGCCTGAAGATGGCTTCCTGTCTTAGGGTGTTAGTTCTTCACACAGGCGCGTGGTTACTCACGTTTCTGAGGCTGCAGAGATAGCCATGTGATGGATTCTTCTAGAAATTTACTATTCTGTCTCAGCATCGGTTGTACCTGCGACAAGCTTCTTGTAGACCCAGTCTGTAAGGATGTGTGCGGCAGGTTGAATGATCACTTTAACAGATAGCTTACTCAATGAATAAAGACTCCAGAGGTAACTTTCAATGCTTCTTTATGCTTCAAGGTAGCAAGGATATGAACATAGAGGCTTTTTCATAGGTAAATTTCTAATGAAGTTACACAGCTCCCTCACTCTGCAGTCTCTTCACAACAACTATACAAAATGGAGTTACAGCAGGAAATGGAGGGTGGGAACAACCAACTAGCCAGAAACAGCAGGGGTGCAAGGATCATACCAAATAATATAGTAACATAACATGTAATAACAACTGCTAGACAGTAAAAGCTGCGTGGCAGCACAACATCTGTGTCTGAAATATTTATCTGAAGCTCTTGTTCCCACGCCTTTAAGTACAGAAGCTTCTCAGGAGTTGAAGCGAGAAGTAGCCGGGAGTATAAATCGGACAGTATTTTCGGGGGGGGGGGGGGGGCGCTTCCTGGTGGAAGATAATGAAAGGTTTTCTAGCCAAGTGGGATCTAAAGCTTCCTTAGTGTATTCCTTCTTATAACCTCTACAAGTGATGGTCAAATCTCTTATAGCTAGTGAGTTCCTAAAGGATCTCGGGATTTTCTCCAACAATTCTTGTATGAAGGAGTCTAAATCAGTCGATTTGCGCAAGTTTGAGATTCTCACCTCTGTGAGATTGTACCAACACTGTTGACTTACACTCCTCTTACCTCTAATAAAGTAAGGTAGGACGGAAAGAGGGGCTAGTGGGGAAAGTTTTTTTTTTATGCATCTGGAGTCCTGTTGTTTTCTGATGTGTTAGTCATTTCAGATGTGAACAAGGGCTTCTTTCTATTTTTGCTTGCAACCCACATGTACCTTGTGGCATTTGTACCCATAAGATTGTGTTCAATGTCTACATGCAACTTGTTATTGGACAAGTCTGCTAATTCGGTCCATCTTTCTAGATGTATTGCATGATGGTAAGTTCTCAAGTCAGGGAAAGAGAGACCTCCCTCTGTCCTCTTCTTGATAAGAAGAAGATAAGAGAGACGTGGCCTTCCGCTAGCCCACAAGAATGTAGTAAAGAGACTCCTGAAGTCTGCAAAAAGCCTGTCAGGAATTTTTATGGGCAGACATCTTAGTATATATACTATCTGTGGTAGAGCATATGTAGACAGTATGTTTTTCCTACCTAACCAAGACAGGAATGGGATTTTAATAGAATTGAGATAGGCCTTAATCTTCACAAATAAGGGGGGATAGTTCAAACTAAAGAACTGCTGGGGATCGTATGGCACTTGGATTCCCAGGAATTTTATAGCTCGTCCTGGCTATTGAAATGGCGAGAGTGGGATTAGGTCTTTTACTCTTTTCTTTTCTATGGAAACATTAAGTATTTCTGATTTCTCATGGTTTATTTTGAAATTGGAGATTTCTCCATAACTTTCAAGTAATACCATAATTTCCGGTAAGGCTTCTTCTGGGTTAGTGACCAATAGTAAAAGGTCATCAGCAAAGGCTGCTACTGAGTGTGTGTAGCTCCCTACTTGTAGACCCTTAATTTTGTCTGACGCTCTTATTTTATTTAGAAAAATCTCCAGAGCTAGCACAAAGAGAGTAGGTGACAGGGGGCACCCCTGACACATCCCATTTTTGATTCCGAAGGGAGCAGAGAGGTATCCATTAGCTAAGACTTTTGCTGAAGGACTTCCATAAAGAGTGAAGATTGCAGTGACGAACACGGAGGGGAAGCCAAAGTGCAGGAGAGCATCTCTCATAAATGTCCAGCTTACCCTGTCAAAGGCCTTCTCCGCATCCGTCCCTACAAGTTTCAAGGGAGTCTTCTCCTTTCTAGCATAATGGACAGCATGAAAAATCCTCCTTACATTATGTCTACCCTCTCTGCCCCCCACGACTCCCACCTGTTCCTCTCCAAGCAGACAGGGCAGAAATTTGGCTATCCTTTAGTTAAGAATTTTAGCCCATAACTTCATGTCCGCATTCAAGAGCGAGATGGGTCTATAACTACCGCATCTACTTGGCTCTTTCCCTTCCTTATGAAGAACTACTATATGGGCCATCAGGGATTGGGCCATATGGGCCATCAGGGATTGTGAGGGAAGAGGAGAACCTCCCAATAGCGAATTGCAAAGTTTAGTGAGTTGGCGTATTAATATCTTCTGAAGTTTTTTATAGTATATTATGGGAAGACCATCCGGCCCTGGACTTTTACCAGTAGGGATACTCAATAGACATTCCCTCACCTCTTCTTCCATGATGGGAGTCATTAAGCTATTTACCTCCTCAGAACCAAGTTTGAGAACCACCACCTGATGAAAGCCGCAGTTTTCTTTTGTTTATCCTCAGGATCTATTGTTTGTAAGTTGTACAATGAGGAATAAAAGGATGCAAATTCATTTGCTATTGCTGGTTTTGAGGTCAGGGACTCACCTTTATTGTTTTGGATGCGTGCAATATGTGTTTTTTCCCTTTGACCCTTTATTAATTGCGTAAGCAATTTTGAACCCCTATTACCATGGACATAAGTCTGAAACTTCGACATCTTGAGCATCTTTGCTGATCTAATATTTAGGAGATCTTTAAGTCGAAGACGTAATTTGATTATGTCTTCATGAGTAGTCCTGGAGGGATGTTTTTTTATTAAGGTTTTCAAGCACAGATATTTGAGTTATCACTGAGTCTACCTCCTTCGTCCTCTTTTTACGGACCCACAACCCTAAGGCAATCAGCTCCCCTCTAACAAAAGCCTTGTGTGCCTCCCATGTGATAGGAGTGGCTATCTGTGGGTTGTTATTAATCTCAAAAAACATATTTACTTTCTCCTCTATCTGTGTTCTGTGCTTAACATCTTCTAAGATGGTCTCATTGAGCCTCCAAGTCCAGGATTTGGGAGGAGCTCCCATGAAGTGAATTCTCATCGAGACTGGTGAGTGGTCCGTGACAGTGATTGGTCCTATGTTCGCTGTCTCAATTCTATCGAGAAGGTGGTTCGATAGGTATATGTAATCTAGTCTCCTATACGTGCCATGTATTGCCGAATAAAAAGTGTAATCTTTACCCTGAGGATGAAGCACTCTCCATACATCTGATACCTGGTGAGCGTCTAAAGCTTTCCTCAGTTTTTTAACTTGAGGAGCAGAGTGTCTTGGAAGAAGAGATGTGGAATCTAAAGGATGATCCAGGGCCAAATTAAAGTCACCTCCCAGCAATAGAGCACCTTCCCTAAACACCAGTAACTTCTGTAAAACCTCCACTAGCCATTTGACCTGATGCATACACGTTCGCAACCGTAATCTTGTTACCAAAGAGTGTCCCCTTTACAAATACAAAACGCCCTATTGGATCGACTGATTGTGCCTGTATTTGAAATTGGAGACCTTTCCTAAACCCTATAGAGACTCCCTTAGAAGCTGATGTATGTGTTCTATGCGTCCACGTGGAAAACATATTAGTGAAAAGTGGGGGTATTCTATTATGCCTGAAATGAGTTTCTTGCAAAAGTAGGATATCTACTGTAACGGATCACCTGGCACCCCGACTGAGTACCTCCGTTGACGGATGCTCCTAGCGTTTTCCTGAGGTTTCCAAGCACTCTGGCAGACACCACAATCACCGAACCGAAGAAGCAGATAAATCCTCTTCAAGCATATGAATGCTGTAGACAGTTTAATAGGAAACTATACGAATAGGTTTACACTCCTAGCAGTCAAACTGGGACAGCATGCAATAAATCCTCCCCCAAGAATGAGACGACACTTCACCTGAGGGTAAAAACGAAGGTTTAGTCTTACCGGTAAACGGTTTTCCAGGAGTCCGACATGACAGTACCCACTGGAGGATGTCCTATTGGATCTCTGTAGGGACAGGAAGCGTGAGAGGTTAAAAGGCCCCTCCCCTACCCTCCCACCAGTGTTCTTTCCAATTACTACACCAGATAGGATCCAACGTATTTATTAAACTTCCATGTTAAACACACATCGGAAAGATAATTTTAAGGATCCTGGAAATAACCGAAAAGAATTATGGGGGGGAAAATAACGGGTACTGTCATGTCGGACTCCTGGAAAACCGTTTACCGGTAAGACTAAACCTTCGTTTCCAGGACGTCCCTCCATGACAGTACCCACTGGAGAACTACCAGCTAAACAACTAGGGGGGGACCACAGCCTGAAGGACCTTGCGACCAAATGCCAGATCCTGGTTGGCCAGGGAATCTAATCTATAGTGTTTAATGAATGTAGAGAAACTGGACCAGGTTGCGGCCTTGCAAATCTGCTCTACAGAAGCATCTGCTTTCTCTGCCCACGATGATGCGACTGCTCTGGTGGAGTGGGCTCTTAAGGGGAACGGACAAGGAAGTCCTTTCTGTGAGTAAGTCTCTCGAATCAAGTCTCTGATCCAGCGGGCTAGAGTTTGTTTCGAGGCCTTGTTGCCTCTGTTCTTTCCCCCAAAGGAAACGAAGAGGTTCTGTGATCTTCTCCACGGCTCCGTCCTTTGGAGGTAAGCGAGAATGGTTCTTCTTACGTCGAGGCAATGGAACCTTTCTTCTTTCGCATTCTTAGGGGAGGTACAAAAGGAGGGAAGAATTATTTCCTGCTCTCTGTGAAACGGTGATACCACTTTTGGCAAGAAAGATGGGTCTAATTTCAGAATGACTCTGTCATCCAGAATCCTCAAGAATGGTTCTCTGATGGAGAGGGCCTGAATCTCCCCAATTCTACGAGCTGTGGTAATAGCTAGTAAGAAGACTGCTTTAAGGGAAAGCATTTTATCTGATAATTGGTCAATAGGTTCAAAGGGGGACCTACAAAGACTCTCTAGGACTACATTCAAGTCCCATGGGGGAACCGTCTGTCTAACAGTGGGTCTTAACCTGGAAATCGATTTAACAAACCTCCTAATCCACCTGTGGTCGGCCAGAGGGGTGTCAAGAAAACTACTCAAAGCTGAAATCTGGACCTTAAGGGTACTGGGCTTTAGGCCCAGGTCGAACCCTGCCTGTAAAAAGTCCAGAATGCAGCCTATAGATGGGGCCGAGATTCCTGGATGAGTGTCTGCGAGCCATGATAAAAACCTTTTCCATATCTTTAAGTATATGGCAGAGGTTACCGGTTTTCGGCTCTGCTGCAAGGTTGAGATTACCTTATCCGAAAGGCCTTTACTTTTCAGGATCTGCCTTTCAGGATCCAGGCTGTTAGCATTAACTTCTCGAGATTCGGGTGTTCCAGGGGCCCCTGAACGAGAAGGTCCTTCCTTGCTGGAAGGGTTATTGGGTCTTCTAGGAGTAAGTCCGTCAGGAGCGGAAACCAGGCTCTTTGGCCAGGCTGGGGCTATCAGGATAAGGGTCGCTGAGCAAGCCTTTAGTTTTTTCAGGACCAGCGGAATTAAAGGAAACGGAGGAAAGGCATAAGCTAATTCCATGTCCCATTTCTGGGATAAGGCGTCTACCCCCCTCGGATTGTCTCTGGGGTTCAGGGAGAAGAATTGATCTACCTGGGTGTTCCTTCTGGAGGCAAATAGGTCTATCTGTGGGAACCCCCATTGATGGCATAATTGAAGGAAAACTTCCCGGTTTAGACACCATTCGCCTGCATCGAGACAGTGTCTGCTCAGAAAGTCTGCCGCTGAGTTCTCTGCCCCCTTTAAGTGGACCGCTGTCACCGAGAGGACTTTCCTCTCTGCCCAGTGAAATATTTTTTCGGATAACTCCAGAAGTAGAGGGTTCCTGGTACCCCCCTGACGCTTCAGGTAACATACGGTGGTTATGTTGTCTGACAGCACTCTGATGTGGTGGTTGGAGAGAATATATTCGGCTGACATTAGTGTCTTCCATACCGCCTTCAGCTCCCTGTAGTTTGATGATCTGCGGCTGTCCAGGGTGGACCATTTGCCCTGGAAGACATGTCCTTCCAGATGGGCCCCCCAACCCCACTGGCTTGCATCCGTGGTGATGACTATAGAAGGAGAAAGGTTCCAGGCAACCCCCTTCTTTAGGTTTCCGGGATTGGTCCACCAGGATAGAGAATCTAGACACCGCTTTGTAAGTGTTACCTTCGAGTCCAAGGACTGATGATCCCTGTCCCAAGCTGCCAGCACTGCAGACTGTAGGCTCCTGGAATGGAACTGGGCCCACGGGATCACTGAGATGCATGAAGTCATTAGGCCAAGGATCTTCATTGCCTCCCTTAAAGTATGACCCTTCTGTTTCTGGAAGGCCAATATTTTTCTCCTTATCGTCTCCTGTTTGGATTCTGGAAGGAAGGAGAACTGACTTTCTGTGTCCAAGAGAACCCCTAAGAACTGTTTTTTGGTGTTTGGTACCAGGTCGGATTTGGGGTAATTTATCACCCAACCTAGATCCTTGAAGAGGGCTAAGGTCTGATGAATACTGTCCTCTAGATTTTGTTTCGTGTTGGCTATAAGAAGAAAATCATCCAAATATGGAACAATCCTTATTTGCTGCTTTCTCAAATGCGCCACAATTTCCGTGATGACTTTTGTAAAGATTCGAGGGGCTGAAGAGATTCCAAAGGGGAGACACTGGAATTGATAATGAAGAACCGTCCCCTCCTGAATGACTGCAAACCTGAGATATTTCTGGTGTAGGGGGTGAATCGGGATGTGGTAATACGCATCCTTCAGGTCCAAGGTGCATAGAAGGTCTCCCTCTGAAATCAACGGAATTGCCGTCTTAATGGATTCCATCTTGAATTTGTGATAGGTTATTGATTTGTTCAGGTACTTCAAATTGATAATTGTCCTGTAGGATCCGTCTGGTTTCTTTATTAGAAAGAGACTTGAGTAATGACCTAGAAATTTCAGATTTTCCGGAACCTGGACGATAGCATTTAATTTTAGTAGTTTCTGCACGTCCAGACCCAATTGATTCTGCTGACTCACTGAATGGACTTTTGTAACCAGGAATCTTTCCGGGGGAGGACCACGGAAATCTAATTTTACCCCTTCTCGGATGGTTTTTAGGATCCACTGGTTTTGGGTAATCCGAGTCCAGGATTCCCAAAATAAGCGGAGCCTGCCCCCTACTGGCCTGATGTCATTGCTTACTTGGGCCTGAGTTGGGATTGAAGAGGAAACCCCTACCTCTCCCTCCTTTAGGGTAGCTCCATCTACCTGTTTTACCTTTCCCTCTCTCTGAGGGTGTATACTGTTTGGAGGTCTTACGAAAGGGCTGCACAGGCTTTTTTGCTTTTTCCTCTGGAAACCCTTTCTTTTTATCGGCTGCGTTTTCCAGAATGGAATCGAGGACCTGGCCGAAAAGGTATGTTCCGGTGAAGGGAATTGCGCATAATTTGTTTTTAGAGGCAATGTCTCCTGTCCAGGATTTGAGCCAGAGTGTCTTGCAGTGTTCGTAAGAGCGTCGTTCCTGGCAGCGAAACGAATGGACTCTGCTGAGGCGTCCGCCATGAAGGATGCAGCAAATTTTAATAAGGGTAAGGACTCAAGAATTTCCTCTCTGGAGGTCTTCATCTTGAGATGCTCCTCCAGTTGCTCCAGCCATAAGCACATTGCTCGAGCCACTGAGGTTGCTGAAATGTTAGCATTAATAGTGGCCGCTGAGGATTCCCAGGCCTTCTTCAGGAGTCCATCCATTTTCCGGTCCATGGGGTCTTTTAATTGTGAAGAATCCTCGAATGGAATAGATGTCTTCTTCACCACCTTGGCCACCTGGATGTCGACTTTTGGAATTTCATCCCAAAGTTTAGTCTCCTCTGGATTGAAGGCCAGTCTGCTCTTGAATTCCCTGGGAATATAGAGTTTTTTGTCACCTTCTTCCCATTCCTCTTTGATCAGATCTTGAAGGTAAGAATTCACCGGGAAAATCTTTCTTTTCCTGGCCCTTAATCCGCCGAACATCTCGTCCTGTATAGAACGTTTCGGCTCCTCCTCCTCAACTGCCATGGTCTGCCTTACTGCAGTAAGGAGCGAGTCCAGCTGATCCGAGGAAAACAGGTATTTCCTAGGCTCCTCTGACACCGAAGGGGGGATCTGATCCTCCAGATCGTCTGAAGGGTACCCGGTTTCTTCCTCTGAATCCGATACTAAGTGTACCCTGGTACGCTTGGACGGAGGGGAAGCGGGAACTGGAAGAGAAGGGGGCTGATTCATTCCGGCCGCCTGTACTTCCTCCCTGACGATGGTTCTCAGCTCTTCCAGGAAGGATGGTTGTTCTTCCTTCAGGATCCTTGCTAAGCAATCCATGCAGAGGGCCTTTCTATACGACTCAGACAGCTTTTTTGTGCATGTCGCACACTTCTTAGCTTTTTTCTTGGTGTCTCCATGCGGTCTATATCCCGCCTCCTTTTCCACCTTAATGGGGGGAGAAGGAGATATAAAAACCAGCCTAGGGGGAACTATACACCTGCCAGCCGGATACTACTTACATTACTCTGGACGAGGGGGTCAGCAACCGCATCTAGCTTGCTCACACCTTGGGCCTATAAGCCACTCACCACGTCAAGGTTGCCTTCATGAGTGGTCCCTAACACTAGTTCCTACCTGTAATGGGCCACGACAGCCACACAAAGTCCACATTGATGGTGTCCACAATCAAAGACCGCGGTCAGCCTCCCGCATCGCCATGCTTCGGAGGAGGGGCCTGGCGGCTGGTGCGTGCATCATGACCGACGTCACTATTGAGCGCGGTCTTTGATTGTGGACACAAGTTGCTAGGACACCGAGCATGCGCAGTGGAGGTCCGGGGACGCCGGGAGGGCTGCCATCATGAAACTCCACTCTAAGTTTTTAATCACGCGGCCGATTGACCGCTTAATTAGCACATTCAGGTGATCATTGAAACTAAAGCACGAGGCACTTTATGAATTAGCCAATGTTTGTTTGCGATTTTTGAAAGTTATCTATGAAATTCCACTATGTATGTAAAATCGTGGTTTAGCCATGTAATATATGTAATGAATTCACACACAATTATGAAAATTTTAATGTAATTCATGTTTTTATATATCATTGATCATGTTATTGTTAATCACCTTGTTAATTGACTCACTAAGCATTGTGGGTATAAAAGTAGATGCTGTGACACCAATTGTTATGCTTGAGAAAGACTGCAATGAGCAGTTGCACAGGGGAAATAAAGCGGGTCGCTTTTCACTTTTATCCTGGAGTGCTGCCTCTTCTTTGAAATATCTACAACCATTTTGACCGAACAGCCTAAGGTCAGAGGATTTTGCACCCGACTTCACCTACAAGTGCTGCTGTCCTTTCTTTGTGTTATATTATTGGACCTGTACAGCTCTGCACTACCAACTTTGTTCCACTACTTGAGTACATCATGGACCCCCCCGATGTGTTTACATACACCAAAGAGGACGAGGAAAGAATCCTACAGGGTTTGGTGAGTGATCCCCAGTTTCTATCCACTCCCACCACTGTAGACCTTAAGAAACAATATGAAGCTGATTCCAAACAAATTGCTTCTATGGACTTACATCTCATGACATTGGGTCAATACTATAAAGAACATAGAATCCCCAGGGGGATTTGCTCACAATTGAATTTATTCCCTGGTGGCTCAGCGTGTGCATTGAAGTTTGTGCAGATATCAAAAAAATATGCCTCTGACGTTATATTGCTCAACCTATAGTATTTGCAGTAGGAATTGGTGGAAGTGAAGGAGAGACATCTGAAAACTAAAACTGCACTCCAGCTACTACTTAATACAGAGGAATGGAATCAGTATGACCAAAATTGTACTCAATATTTGGACAGATTTGTCAAGGATCAGGAGATCATAAAGAGAAGGAAATGGCTCCGTGACTCTGACAACTACGCCAGAGGAAAAATATATACCTGGCAAGATGACTCACAATGGAGACAGGTGCCACCTTATCGCTCTACAGTGAGGAAACAGCATCAGCAATCCAGTCAATATCAGCAGCAACAACAACAAATAATATATTAATATTAATAATATATCTACAACGGACACTGTATCACCTTCATCGTTGCCTTTTTTAGGCCAGGGGCCTACACTAAAAGAACCAGACGGGGAGGGTGGAAGCACCATAAGTGGAGAAAACTCAAAAATCTGAGATCACAGAAACAAACATGTCGCAAAAAGGGCAACCAGTAGGGGTGGATGAGTCTTCTATCTCGAAACCTACAGTGGTAAATATGTCCTCTGTTCCCTTGTCTCATGCGCATATGGTTTTACTGTCAAAGGGCTTGTCCTTCTGTCCCTCTACAAAGGTTGATTGGTTTCAGCTTGAGGTGGATATGCAACGTCTGTTCAGGAATATCAAACTACAAATCTGGTTCTCTGAACATCCACCTCCAGCTGACCATAGATCAACTACAGGTGGATCTGAACTCACTCTGGGACAGTTTAATCTGTTACCCAAGAGTGATTTCATACCACAGACAAAATCACCACACTGTAGAAACATTTATGAAAGCAGTGGCATTGGATATCGGTGGACTCAAATCTAGGGTCCTTGATACACCTCTGCAACACCCAAACATGACCTCAGCTGACATTAGATCACTGGATGAGTTGTGCCATGACAACAGCCTCACCATAAAGCCGGCCAACAAGGGCGGTGCGGTTGTTGTCATGGACACGTCCTGGTACATGGGTGAAATAAGGAGACAGCTAAATGATCCAAATGTATATAGGGAATTGCCAGGTGACCCAAAATTTGAGTATATTAAAAGGATCTAAAATATATTAGATGTGGCACGTGATCATGGTATCATTGATGAGGATGTGTACTCCTTTTTGTTAGTAGAGAATCCACGCACTCTAATGATTTACGTATTGCCAAAAATACATAAGTCCCTGACAAACCCCCCTGGGCGACCCATTGTGTCGGGTATTGATTCAATCTGCTCACACGTTTCCATTTTCCTGGATCGCATACTCTGCACTTATGCAATCAGCACAAAATCATATATCAGGGATACTGAGGATTTTTTGGAAAAAATCTCCACCGTGAGATTGCCAGATGGATGTCTGGTGGCATCTTTCCATGATGTCACCAGTCTCTATACCTCTATAGATCACGATCGGGGAGTAAATGCGATCAGGAGATGTTTGGAACGTAGTGACTATTCTGAAGGATGCTGTGATTTTATTATTCAACTGTTGAACCTGGTCCTGAGACATAACTATTTTATGTTTGGGGAGCATTTTTTTCTGCAATTACGTGGGACCGCAATGGGGTCCAATGTGGCCCCCACGTATGCAAATGTGTTTATAGCGTCACTTGAGGAGGACCTTGTCTATGTATCCCACCACTTCAGCAAGGTACTGGGGTGGTGGTGGTACATAGACGACGTCTTCCTCATCTGGCGAGGTGATATAAAATCTTTGGAACAATTTCACTGCTATTTGAAGGACATGGACATTGTTGGTGATAGATTGTCTACGGACATCTTCACCAAGTCAACAGATTGCAATACGTTATTGCAATATGAAAGTTGTCATCCTAGACCCTGTATCGAATCCCTACCACGCAGCCAATTACTGCGTGTGAGGGGAATTGTACAGGATCCAGAGAATCTACCTGTCAGATATGGACAAATGGTCAATAAATTTAAACAGAGAGGGTACCCACAAAGAAATCTAGTAAAACATCTGAAGAGAATACAGTACCCGCAGGGGCAGGGGGAGAAGGAAAAGAAATCTAGACCAAAACAGATTCCATTTGTAACAACATACTCAGAGCAGAGTAAGGATGTAGCCAGCATACTGAGAAAACACTGGCCTATCCTAAAGAGTAATTTCCCTAAGATCGAAACACTGGCCAGGCCTCCACTTCTATCATATAGACGGCCAACCAACCTGCGTGACAGGCTGGTGAGGGCTGATGTCCCTATTAAAAAGAAGGTGCAAACATTTCTTGGTACAAGAAGGACGGGATGTTTCCCGTGCCTCACATGCGTGAATTGCAGGTATATGATTAAGGGTAATGTATTTACACACCCGGGAACTGGAGTTACATATGACATCCGTCATTATTTGACGTGTGACAGCACGTTTGTCATATACGTGTTAAAATGCCCATGTTGTCTCCTCTATGTGGGGGAGACCACATGTGACATGAAAACACGTCTGAATAACCACCGGTTTTCGATAAGACGCAAAAGATTGGACCTACCTGTCTCTAAACATTTTGTGGAATATGGTCATACTGAAAAAGATCTAAAATGTATGATTATAGATCAGGTCCAAAGAGGTAGACGAGGTGGGGACAGCAAAGTGACCCTTAAACAATGGTAACTGCGGTGGATACATCGCCTACAGTCACTCAAACCACAGGGCCTGAATGTGGATTTTAAATGGAACATCATGTAGTTTGTTGGGGTTCTCCTTGCCCCTCTGAGGGTTTGTTTTCCTCCTATACCAATTTGGTTATGTGATCACCTTTGGTGTCTATTATCTTAACTATGTATTCTTTTTACTTTAAGAAACTTTCTGGATCTGAAAGGGACTCTTCTATTTTTCAAGTTTATCATCACGGTGGAGGAGAATGATGGCGATCGTATATGGCATTTTAGTTCCATAATAGGAGAATGGGGTTGGAACTATGGCTTCAATCTTAAAGGAGAAATTGATAAGTCGTGAATGGAGGAATTTATGTCCGCAGGAGATGTATAGGGGGTGATTGTAGGCTATGAGGATGCGGGGTGTGGACAACACTCTGTGCTCTGTAGTCCTATAGGTATACAGGGAGGATCACTTAAGTGATGCTTCCATGTATACTGCACCCCTTTTTCTCCATTGAATACATATAATGTCCCTATCAAGGACTACAATCCTCCGATATTTACGGTTTGACATCCGGATATGTTTACAATAATCATTTGCAATAATCTAGCTAGTAGTAAATCTACAAGCCGATCATTCCCTATGTGGTCCTTTTATCCCCTATACAGGCATCACTACTGTGCTCTGACCAACCCTGGAGATTGTGGTGCGCAGAGATGAATGCTTCCTTGTTGCCAGGCTACGGTTCACATGATTCGTCATGTGACCTGGGGGCTGGACATGGAGGCGTCGCCTCCCGCATCATCATGCTTCGGGGGAGGGGCCTGGCGGCTGGTGCGTGCATTATGACCGACATCACTACTGAGAGCGTTCTTTGATTGTGGACACAAGTTGCTAGGACACCGAGCATGCGCAGTGGAGGTCCTGGGATGCCGGGACGGCTGCCATCATGAAACTCCACTCTGTATGTTTTTAATCACGCGGCCGATTAACCGCTTAATTAGCACATTCAGGTGATCACTGAAACTGAAGCACGAGGCACTTTATGAATTAGCCAATGTTTGTTTGCGATTTTTGAAAGGTTATCTATGAAATTCCACTATGTACAGTACAGACCAAAAGTTTGGACACACCTTCTAATTCAAAGAGTTTTCTTTATTTTCATGACTATGAAAATTGTAGATTCACACTGAAGGCATCAAAACTATGAATTAACACATGTGGAATTATATACATAACAAAAAAGTGTGAAACAACTGAAAATATGTCATATTCTAGGTTCTTCAAAGTAGCCTCCTTTTGCTTTGATTACTGCTTTGCACATTCTTGGCATTCTCTTGATGAGCTTCAAGAGGTAGTCACCTGAAATGGTCTTTACTTCACAGGTGTGCCTTGTCAGGTTTAATAAGTGGGATTTCTTGCCTTATAAATGGGGTTGGGACCATCAGTTGCGTTGTGGAGAAGTCAGGTGGATACACTGAATAGACTGTTAGAATTTGTATTATGGCAAGAAAAAAGCAGCTAAGTAAAGAAAAACGAGTGGCCATCATTACTTTAAGAAATGAAGGTCAGTCAGTCCGAAAAATTGGGAAAACTTTGAAAGTGTCCCCAAGTGAAGTCACAAAAACCATCAAGCGCTACAAAGAAACTGGCTCACATGCGGAGTGCCCCAGGAAAGGAAGACCAAGAGTCACCTCTGCTGCTGAGGATAAGTTCATCCGAGTCACCAGCCTCAGAAATCGCAGGTTAACAGCAGCTCAGATTAGAGACCAGGTCAATGCCACACAGAGTTCTAGCAGCAGACACATCTCTAGAACAACTGTTAAGAGGAGACTGTGTGAATCAGGCCTTCATGGTAGAATATCTGCTAGGAAACCACTGCTAAGGACAGGCAACAAGCAGAAGAGACGTGTTTGGGCTAAAGAACACAAGGAATGGACATTAGACCAGTGGAAATCTGTGCTTTGGTCTGATGAGTCCAAATTTGAGATCTTTGGTTCCAACGACCGTGTCTTTGTGCGATGCAGAAAAGGTGAACGGAAGGACTCTACATGCCTGGTTCCCACCGTGAAGGATGGAGGAGGAGGTGTGATGGTGTGGGGGTGCTTTGCTAGTGACACTGTTGGGGATTTATTCAAAATTGCAGGCATACTGAACCAGCATGGCTACCACAGCAGCCGCATGCTATTCCATCCGGTTTGCGTTTAGTTGGACCATCATTTATTTTTCAACAGGACAATGACCCCAAACACACCTCCAGGCTGTGTAAGGGCTATTTGATCATGAGGGAGAGTGATGGGGTGCTGCGCCAGATGACCTGGCCTCCACGGTCACCGGACCTGAACCCAATCAATATGGTTTGGGGTGGAGCTGGACCGCAGAGTGAAGGCAAAAGGGCCAACAAGTGCTAAGCATCTCTGGGAACTCCTTCAAGACAGTTGGAAGACCATTTCAGGTGACTACCTCTTGAAGCTCATCAAGAGAATGCCAAGAGTGTGCAAAGCAGCAATCAAAGCAAAAGGTGGCTACTTTGAAGAACCTAGAATATGACATATTTTCAGTTGTTTCACACTTTTTTGTTATGTATATAATTCCACATGTGTTAATTCATAGTTTTGATGCCTTTAGTGTGAATCTACAATTTTCATAGTCATGAAAATAAAGAAAACTCTTTGAATGAGAAGGTGTGTCCAAACTTTTGGTCTGTACTGTATATGTTTGCTAATCATGTATTGTATTTCTTGTTGTTATCACTCTATTGTTATCAATACAAACACTTAACTGCATAGTTATAGATATATGGTTTAATGATGAAATATGTTTCGCGTTACATACTGTTATTTGGCATCACTTATGTATTTTAAATTGGTGCTGTACACTTTCTCCTATGATGTTTTGGTCATAATTTGTGCACTATATACAGGTCCTTCTCAAAAAATTAGCATATTATGATAAAGTTCATTATTTTCGGTAATGTACTGATAAACATTAGACTTTCATATATTTTAGATTCATTACACACCAACTGAAGTAGTTCAAGCCTTTTATTGTTTTAATATTGATGATTTTGGCATACAGCTCATGAAAACCCAAAATTCCTATCTCAAAAAATTAGCATATCATGAAAAGGTTCTCTAAACAAGCTATTAACCTAATCATCTGAATCAACTAATTAACTCTAAACACCTGCAAAAGATTCCTGAGGCTTTTAAAAACTCCCAGCCTGGTTCATTACTCAAAATCGCAATCATGGGTAAGACTGCCGCCCTGACTGCTGTCCAGAAGGCCATCATTGACACCCTCAAGCAAGAAGGTAAGACACAAAGAAATTTCTGAACGAATAGGCTGTTCCCAGAGTGCTGTATCAAGGCACCTCAGTGGGAAGTCTGTGGGAAGGAAAAAGTGTGGCAGAAAACGCTGCACAACGAGAAGAGGTGGCCGGACCCTGAGGAAGATTGTGGAGAAGGACCGATTCCAGACCTTGGGGAACCTGCGGAAGCAGTGGACTGAGTCTGGAGTAGAAACATCCAGAGCCACCGTGTACAGGCGTGTGCAGGAAATGGGCTACAGGTGCCGCATTCCCCAGAAACAGCGGCAGAAGCGCCTGACCTGGGCTACAGAGAAGCAGCACTGGACTAATGCTCAGTGGTCCAAAGTACTTTTTTCGGATGAAAGCAAATTTTGCATGTCATTCGGAAATCAAGGTGCCAGAGTCTGGAGGAAGACTGGGGAGAGGGAAATGCCAAAATGCCTGAAGTCCAGTGTCAAGTACCCACAGTCAGTGATGGTCTGGGGTGCCATGTCAGCTGCTGGTGTTGGTCCACTGTGTTTTTATCAAGGGCAGCATTAATGCAGCTAGCTATCAGGAGATTTTGGAGCACTTCATGCTTCCATCTGCTGAAAAGCTTTATGGAGATGAAGATTTCTTTTTTCAGCACGACCTGGCACCTGCTCACAGTGCCAAAACCACTGGTAAATGGTTTACTGACCATGGTATTACTGTGCTCAATTGGCCTGCCAACTCTCCTAACCTGAACCCCATAGAGAATCTGTGGGATATTGGGAAGAGAAAGTTGAGAGACGCAAGACCCAACACTCTGGATGAGCTTAAAGCCGCTATCGAAGCATCCTGGGCCTCCATAACACCTCAGCAGTGCCACAGGCTGATT
This sequence comes from Bufo gargarizans, assembly GCF_014858855.1. NCBI lineage: Eukaryota > Metazoa > Chordata > Amphibia > Anura > Bufonidae > Bufo > Bufo gargarizans. The sequence continues at coordinate 394,406,911 of NC_058082.1, read as the reverse complement.
GCCTCCATGCCACGCCGTATTGAAGCAGTCATTTCTGCAAAAAGATTCCCGACCAAGTATTGAGTGCATAACTGAACATAATTATTTGAAGGTTGACTTTTTTTGTATTAAAAACACTTTTCTTTTATTGGTCGGATGAAATATGCTAATTTTTTGAGATAGGAAATTTGGGTTTTCATGAGCTGTATGCCAAAATCATCAATATTAAAGCAATAAAAGGCTTGAACTAATTCAGTTGGTGTGTAATGAATCTAAAATATATGAAAGTCTAATGTTTATCAGTACATTACAGAAAATAATGAACTTTATCACAATATGCTAATTTTTTGAGAAGGACCTGTATATTGGATATGGCGTAGTCCTTTTTTGTTCAATTGGTTTCTGGCATTCTTTAGTAGTCTGGTGTTTATTGTATTGTGCAATCTGCTTTCAAACCTTTAAGGATAGGTTTTACTTACAATATATGGCGGTATACAATATAGGGTGCGAGCTCTGGCCATCCTTTGTAATGATTTCTATTCCCGCTATTCACATAGGCGTCACCAGTGCGCATGACTGTCCGGCCCGTGTGGCTGCTTCCGCCCATTCTCCGCCCGGATATGATGGTGGAGACAGCGATCCACATCATTGTTGTGTGACCGCCCTCTCTTCCATCGGCCTCAGGGGAAGGGCGGAAGCTGTATGACATGGCGGGCACTGATTGGTCATGCGCCGCCAGTGTGACGTAGATACATGTGAAACGTCATGTGATCAGAATTCGGCAGGCTTCTTCTTTTAAAACCGGTCTTCCCCCGACCTTTCACTCCTCCCGAGCAAGCGATCACACGCAAAACACGCGTCGAGGAGCTCCACCACCAGGCTTTCATCCCCTGTTTTATTGGTATGACGCCATCTATGCTACATGTATTATATAGCTAGTATACTTGTTTGTTTTCTTGCTATGTTCACCATGCACTGGTCACTTTTTGGCATAACTTTTATTGCATCTGCACTTTAGATCTATATGACCATCTTTACCCTGGTTGGGATTTGTTATTCACATCTGCTGAGGTAATTTTTATTGCTGCTAATTGTTACAGTTCTGGGGTTACAAGCAAGGTGGTGTGCTACTGTGCTTTGTCCCCGCTTGTTCACAAGTATGAATTGTGAATCATATTTTTTAATATTGATATTAATAAACTTTACATTTTATTATCTATACATGGTGTTTTTTCGCACTCCTTTCTGTTGTGATTTATCTTGATTTCGGGAGTGTACCGTTTAACTGAGTCCGTCTGTGATTTATTTAAACTTTAACAAGTTGTCCCACATTTGCGCTTTAATACTTTGTCCCATATTTCCACTCTATCATATTTAATTTGAAACAATTAACCTCCCTTGGATGTGGTCTCTCTTTCTCACGCTCCCTCTCCGGCGTGGAACCCTGATTTGCCGATAACCGTGATCAACATGTTAGGCTCAGAAAAGGACATCAAAAGTTGATAGAGAACATATCAAAATGGATGGTGGACGTCACAGGGACGTGCAATCAGGCAGAAGTTATCTAGAGTCAACAAAGCGGCAGCAGGGCCTCTCCTGGCTAATGTTTCCAAATCCAAAATACCACAGTGAAATTCCCGATAATATTTTATTGATTATTCCAATAACAGGGCATCTTAAGAGTCCTGTATTGTTATTTATCATCACTACCTCCCCGAGGTGGGAGTGGGTAATTGCCTCGCGCTCCCTAATTTCCCTTAAAATTCTTCCGTTTTAATAGCTTCTCCCACATTTCCGCTCGATCACAATTAAATTTTATCCATTGATCTCCCTTAGATGTGGTCTCTCTTTCTCACGCTCTCCCTCTCTGGGGTGGAACCCTGATTCGCCGATAACCGTGATCACCATGGTAGGCACAGAAAAGAACATCGATAGTTGATAGAGCAGTTATCCAATTGGATCGTGAACATCACGGGGACGTGCGATATGGTGGGGCAGTATGTGAGCACACGCCTACATGAACAGACCGACAGGGGTCAGCCCCTGCAACTTTTGGGTCTCCAAATTGGGCAGATGACCTGAGCTTGCCCTTTACGCCTTGGAGGTGCTAGCCTGCCCTGCAGCCAGTGTATTGTCTGAACGTGTGTTTAGCACGACTGGAGGGGGTTATCACAGGTTATATTTCCCAATGTTTTGGGGTGTACCCTAATAAAAAAAATATACAGGGAGTGCAGAATTATTAGGCAAATGAGTATTTTGACCACATCATCCTCTTTATGCATGTTGTCTTACTCCAAGCTGTATAGGCTCGAAAGCCTACTACCAATTAAGCATATTAGGTGATCTGCATCTCTGTAATGAGAAGGGGTGTGGTCTAATGACATCAACACCCTATATCAGGTGTGCATAATTATTTGGCAACTTCCTTTCCTTTGGCAAAATGGGTCAAAAGAAGAACTTGACAGGCTCAGAAAAGTCAAAAATAGTGAGATATCTTGCAGAGGGATGCAGCACTCTTAAAATTGCAAAGCTTCTGAAGCGTGATCATCGAACAATCAAGCGTTTCATTCAAAATAGTCAACAGGGTTGCAAGAAGCGTGTGGAAAAAACAAGGTGCAAAATAACTGCCCATGAACTGAGAAAAGTCAAGCGTGCAGCTGCCAAGATGCCACTTGCCACCAGTTTGGCCATATTTCAGAGCTGCAACATCACTGGAGTGCCCAAAAGCACAAGGTGTGCAATACTCAGAGACATGGCCAAGGTAAGAAAGGCTGAAAGACGACCATCACTGAACAAGACACACAACTGAAACGTCAAGACTGGGCCAAGAAATATCTCAAGACTGATTTTTCTAAGGTTTTATGGACTGATGAAATGAGAGTGAGTCTTGATGGGCCAGATGGATGGGCCCGTGGCTGGATTGGTAAAGGGCAGAGAGCTCCAGTCCGACTCAGACGCCAGCAAGGTGGAAGTGGAGAACTGGTTTGGGCTGGTATCATCAAAGATGAGCTTGTGGGGCCTTTTCGGGTTGAGGATGGAGTCAAGCTCAACTCCCAGTCCTACTGCCAGTTTCTGGAAGACACCTTCTTCAAGCAGTGGTACAGGAAGAAGTCTGCATCCTTCAAGAAAAACATGATTTTCATGCAGGACAATGTTCCATCACACGCGTCGACTCCAAGTACTCCACAGCGTGGCTGGCAAGAAAGGGTATAAAAGAAGAAAATCTAATGACATGGCCTCCTTGTTCACCTGATTTGAACCCCATTGAGAACCTGTGGTCCATCATCAAATGTGAGATTTACAAGGAGGGAAAACAGTACACCTCTCTGAACAGTGTCTGGGAGGCTGTGGTTGCTGCTGCACGCAATGTTGATGGTGAACAGATCAAAACACTGACAGAATCCATGGATGGCAGGCTTTTGAGTGTCTTGCAAAGAAAGGTGGCTATATTGGTCACTGATTTGTTTTTGTTTTGTTTTTGAATGTCAGAAATGTATATTTGTGAATGTTGAGATGTTATATTGGTTTCACTGGTAAAAATAAATAATTGAAATGGGTATATATTTGTTTTTTGTTAAGTTGCCTAATAATTATGCACAGTAATAGTCACCTGCACACACAGATATCCCCCTAAAATAGCTAAAACTAAAAACAAACTAAAAACTACTTCCAAAAATATTCAGCTTTGATATTAATGAGTTTTTTGGGTTCATTGAGAACATGGTTGTTGTTCAATAATAAAATTAATCCTCAAAAATACAACTTGCCTAATAATTCTGCACTCCCTGTATATTAAACCAAAAAACTGTGTAGGCTACCTCCTCCTCCTCCACCGCCGCTACCACCTTCACCGCCACATCCACTGCCTCCTCAACCTCTTGACCACATTTTACTGCCATTTGCAGCCCTCTAGCCCTTTCCATGACATTTTTACAGCCATTTTAGTGCTCAAAAGTTCAGGTCCCTATTGACTTCAATGGGGTTCGGGGTCAAGTTCGGATCTCGAAATCAAACTTTTTTGGGAAGTTCGGTTAAACCTTGTCGATCCCGAACATCCAGGTGTCCGCTAAACTCTACTTCTGACGTTTCTCCCTCCACTATGATGCTGTGAAGTGATTCCTCCCTATCCTTTCCCTGAACTTATAAATCATTGTTTTTCAGTTTATTTTTTTTTTCACAATGAGCTTTTTCCAATTGCTGTCCCTAGCGCCTTCTCACATCTGTCCCTGCACTTAGATTGCTGGAAAATGTCTGAATCTAAGATTTATAGGGCTGTGACATCACAGGGCTGGCTGCTGATTGGCTTGCATGCATGGCATTATGGTTCATCCCGCCTTCCCACAGTTCCTTGCCCCATGTCCCCATTTTAGCTGCCATTCTAGGAAAAATTGTGATTCGTTACAACAAGATGCGCAATGAAATTTGCATTCCTTGCGAATTGAATTTTTCCAGAAATTTGGATCGAATTCCTCTTCATCAGCTTCGATTCGTTCATCTCTACCTCTAATATATAAACTGCACACCAAAATACACCAAGGCAATCTAAGGTTAACTATAATATGCATCACTAGAGCAGTGCAGATTTTCCCATCACCTCTCTTTATTTCCTTTCTCTCCCTTCATAGATATATTTTCTCAACCAGCCTGTTTATTAATCTTATTCTGAGCTTCTTGTCTTCCCCTTTTCCTTCACTCCCTCCTCCCGTTCATAACACTTTTGGATTTAAACACCTAACAATGACTACTAAATGTTTTAAGGTTACTATAGAAACAGCAGCAGATACATCTTCCACCCCAGAGCATACAGAATTTACCATAAGTGGCACCTGCAAGCTGACACAACACACTTCCTACATGCTAGACTGATCTGAAGTACAAAATGCTTTTAACACCTTGGCATGCTCAAGAGAAAGAACTTCTACTGGACAGGTCAATACATCTAGAACATTCATATGAGCTTTTACATTCTTGCCAATTATTAATAAATGGCATATATCCTACATGTGAAGGTTTGATCATTTCTGCATTGTCTCCTTACTTTGTTGTGGATTGCAAACATTAAATCTAGGGCTGTAAGCTGCAACAGAATTGCAACCGAAATAATGAGAAATACAATGATGGGGACAAAAATTCTAAATGGATCTAGTTTTATTGCTTCTTGCTCCTGAACGAGCTCTGTACAGTCTCTTGTAACCAATACATGTCATTGGCCGTTAAGGGGTTAAAGACAGTTGGTGCTGCTTAACCACTTCAGCCCCGCTAGGTGAAACCCCCTTCATGACCAGGCCACTTTTTACACTTCGGCACTACACTCCTTTCACCGTTTATCGCTCGGTCATGCAACTTACCACCCAAATGAATTTTACCTCCTTTTCTTCTCACTAATGGAGCTTTCATTTGGTGGTATTTTATTGCTGCTGACATTTTTACTTTTTTTGTTATTAATCAAAATGTAACGATTTTTTTTGCAAAAAAATGACATTTTTCACTTTCAGCTGTGAAATTTTGCAAAAAAAACAACATCCATATATAAATTTTTCGCTAAATTTATAGTTCTACATGTCTTTGATAAAAAAAAATGTTTGGGCAAAAAAAAAATGGTTTGGGTAAAAGTTATAGCATTTACAAACTATGGTACAAAAATGTGAATTTCCGCTTTTTGAAACGGCTCTGATTTTCTGAGCACCTGTCATGTTTCCTGAGGTTCTACAATGCCCAAACAGTAGAAAACCCCCACAAATGACCCCATTTCGGAAAGTAGACACCCTAAGGTATTCGCTGATGGGCATAGTGAGTTCATAGAACTTTTTATTTTTTGTCACAAGTTAGCGGAAAATGATGATGATTTTTATTTTTTATTTTTTTCTTACAAAGTCTCATATTCCACTAACTTGCGACAAAAAATAAAAAATTCTAGGAACTCACCATGCCCCTCACAGAATACCTTGGGGTGTCTTCTTTCCAAAATGGGGTCACTTGTGGCGTAGTTATACTGCCCTGGCAATTTAGGGGCCCAAATGTGTGAGAAGAACTTTGCAATCAAAATGTGTAAGAAATGACCGGTGAAATCCGAAAGGTGCACTTTGGAATATGCGCCCCTTTGCCCACCTTGGCAGCAAAAAAGTGTCACACATGTGGTATCGCCGTACTCAGGAGAAGTTGGGGAATGTGTTTTGGGGTGTCATTTTACATATACCCATGCTGGGTGAGAAAAATATCTTGGTCAAATGCCAACTTTGTATAAAAAAATGGGAAAAGTTGTCGTTTGCCAAGATATTTCTCTCACCCAGCATGGGTATATGTAAAATGACACCCCAAAACACATTCCCCAACTTCTCCTGAGTACGGCGATACCAGATGTGTCACACTTTTTTGCTGCCAAGGTGGGCAAAGGGGCACATATTCCAAAGTGCACCTTTCGGATTTTGCAGGGCATTTTTTACACATTTTGATTGCAAGGTACTTCTCACACATTTGGGCCCCTAAATTGCCAGGGCAGTATAACTACGCCACAAGTGACCCCATTTTGGAAAGAAGACACCCTAAGGTATTCCGTGAGGGGCACTGCGAGTTCCTAGAATTTTTTATTTTTTGTCACAAGTTAGCAGAAAATGATGATTTTTTTTTTTTTCTCTTTTTTCCTTACAAAGTCTCATATTCCACTAACTTGCGACAAAAAATAAAAAAATCTAGGAACTCGCCATGCCCCTCACGGAATACCTTGGGGTGTCTTCTTTCCAAAATGGGGTCACTTGTGGCGTAGTTATACTGCCCTGGCAATTTAGGGGCCCATATGTGTGAGAAGTACGTTGCAATCAAAATCTGTAAAAAATGACCGGTGAAATCCGAAAGGTGCACTTTGGAATGTGCGCCCCTTTGCCCACCTTGGCATCAAAAAAGTGTGACACATCTGGTATCGCCGTACTCAGGAGAAGTTGGGGAATGTGTTTTGGGGTGTCATTTTACATATACCCATGCTGGGTGAGAGAAATATCTTGGCAAACGACAACTTTTCCCATTTTTTTATACAAAGTTGGCATTTGACCAAGATATTTTTCTCACCCAGCATGGGTATATGTAAAATGACACCCCAAAACACATTCCCAAACTTCTTCTGAGTACGGCGATACCAGATGTGTCACACTTTTTTGCAGCCTAGATGCGCAAAGGGGCCCAAATTCCTTTTAGGAGGGCATTTTTAGACATTTGGATCCCAGACTTCTTCTCACGCTTTAGGGCCCCTAAAAAGCCAGGGCAGTATAAATACCCCACATGTTACCCCACTTTGGAAAGAAGACACCCCAAGGTATCCAATGAGGGGCCTGGCAAGTTCAAAGAAATTTTTTTTTTTTCGCATAAGTTAGCGGAAATTGATTTTTTTTTGTTTTTTCTCACAAAGTCTCACTTTCCGCTAACTTAGGACAAAAATTTCAATCTTTCATGGACTCAATATGCCCCTCAGCAAATACCTTGGGGTGTCTTCTTTCTAAAATGGGGTTAGTTGTGGGGTGTTTGTACTGCCCTGGCATTTGAGGGTCTCCGCAATCATTACATGTATGGCCAGCATTAGGAGTTTCTGCTATTCTCCTTATATTGAGCATACAGGTAATGAGATTTTTTTTTCCGTTCAGCCTCTGGGCTGAAAGAAAAAAATGAACGGCACAGATTTCTTCATTCGCATCGATCAATGTGGATGAAAAAATCTCTGCCAAAAAAAAAAAAATGGAGGGGAAAGGCGTCTGCCAGGACATAGGAGCTCCGCCCTACATCCATACCCACTTAGCTCGTATGCCCTGGCAAACCAGATTTCTCCATTCGCATCAATCGATGTGGATGAATAAATCATTGCCGGGATTTTTTTTTTTATATATATATACATACAAAGTGCTTGCCAAAGCATAGGAACGCCGCCTCCTCCTCAGCTCGTATGCCTCGGCAAACGTATCTGTCACTGCAGAGGAGAAAATCCCGTCTTGCAGCGCCGCATACACCGACTTGCGTGTAATCTGACAGCAGCGCAATGCTTCTGTCAGAATGCACATCGGTGCTGCAGCTAGTAGATCGGTTGGTCCACCTGGAAGGTAAAAAGACCAAAAAAAAAAAAAAAGAAAAAAACAGGCCACAACGCAATAATTTTATTAACTTTGGAACAGAACATGTAACTTTAACTTTTGGAACTAAACATTAACCTGTTTGCTTACCTGTTTTTTTTTTGTTTTTTTTTTTGTTTTTTTACCTTTATAGAACAAACCTCTCCTTCTCCATGGGTCAATGTGCAAAGCGCAAATCGCCCAAAGATGTGGCGAAGTGCGTTATGCACTTTGTCCCATGTGAAAGGAGACGTTTGCAGCAGCAGTGAGTGAATGGGCCCTAATAGCCCTGTGTGCCTATCCTGGTGAGATGATCCCTATGCTAATAGTGTACCTGTGAGTGGTACTTCCGGAAACACTCTCCAAAGCATAGGGCAGGGTGGTCCGGACAGTCAGGACAGAAATAGCGGGTGTCACGCCTTATTCCACTCCTGCTACAGACACGACATCTTTTTCGGGGTGACGGTTGGGTTGAGGTACCAGGAACGACATTGGGGAAATGTCGCTCGTGTAGACGGCTAACTACACTGGTGGTTGGGGCCTTGGAACCTCCTGGATACAGGAGTTTCTCGATGATCTCTTCCTGAAATTTGAGGAAGGATCCAGTTCTCCCAGCCTTACTGTAGAGAACAAAACTATTGTACAGAGCCAATTGAATTAAATATACAGACACCTTCTTATACCAGCGTCTGGTGCGTCGGGAAACTAAATACGGAGACAACATCTGGTCATTGAAGTCGACCCCTCCCATGTGGAGGTTATAGTCGTGGACTGAGAGGGGCTTTTCAATGACACGGGTTGCTCGCTCAATTTGTATTGTCGTGTCTGCGTGAATGGAGGAGAGCATGTAAACGTCACGCTTGTCTCTCCATTTCACCGCGAGCAGTTCTTCGTTACACAGTGCGGCCCTCTGCCCCCTTGCAAGACGGGTGCTAACGAGCCGTTGGGGGAAGCCTGCGCGACTAGTTCGCGCGGTACCACAGGCGCCAATCCGTTCTAGAAACAAATGCCTAAAGAGGGCCACACTTGTGTAAAAATTGTCCACATAAAGATGGTACCCCTTGCCGAATAAGGGTGACACCAAGTCCCAAACTGTCTTCCCACTGCTCCCCAGGTAGTCAGGGCAACCGACCGGCTCCAGGGTCTGATCTTTTCCCTCATAGACACGAAATTTGTGGGTATAGCCTGTGGCCCTTTCACAGAGCTTATACAATTTGACCCCATACCGGGCGCGCTTGCTTGGGATGTATTGTTTGAAGCCAAGGCGCCCGGTAAAATGTATTAGGGACTCGTCTATGCAGATGTTTTGCTCTGGGGTATAAATATCTGCAAATTTCAGGTTGAAATGGTCTATGAGGGGCCGAATTTTGTGGAGCCGGTCAAAAGCAGGGTGGCCCCTGGGACGGGAGGCGGTGTTGTCACTAAAGTGCAGGAAACGCAGGATGACCTCAAATCGTGTCCTGGACATAGCAGCAGAGAACATGGGCATGTGATGAATCGGGTTCGTGGACCAATATGACCGCAATTCATGTTTTTTTGTCAGGCCCATGTTGAGGAGGAGGCCCAGAAAAGTTTTAATTTCGGAAACTTGGACTGGTTTCCACCGGAAAGGCTGGGCATAATAGCTTCCCGGGTTAGCGGTTATAAATTGTGTGGCATACCGATTTGTTTCTGCCACAACTAAGTCTAAAAGCTCCGCAGTCAAGAACAGCTCAAAAAATCCCAGGGCCGAACCGATCTGAGCCGTCTCAACCCGAACTCCAGACTGGGCGGTGAAAGGGAAAACTACGGGTGCGGCTGAAGTTGGGGACTGCCAATCAGGGTTTGCCAGCACCTCTGGGATTCTAGGGGCTCTACGGGCACGTCTTTGCGGTGGCTGCGACGGGGTCACTACTGCACGTGCCACCGTACCAGCTTCAACTGCCCTTCTGGTGCTCGCTACTTCACCAGGTTGTACGGCAGTGCTGGTACTAGGTCCAGGAAGGGCTGGGCTGCTGGTGTATGCCTCACCACGTAATCCGACAGCACCAGCCCCACTCTGCTGCTCTTGAAGCGGATCCTGCGCAACCTGCGGTCTAGCGACACGGGGCCGGGTACGCCTGGTTCTATCAGGGACCTCAGCCTCCTCGTCCGAACTTTGGGTCAGAGAGCCACTGCTTTCTATAGGTTCATATTCTGACCCGCTGGATTCATCAGATGAGGGTTCCCACTCCTCATCCGACTGGGTCAGAATCCTGTAGGCCTCTTCAGAAGAATACCCCCTGTTAGACATGTGGGCAACTAAATTTAGGGGTATTCCCTGAGACTACCCAAGAAAAAAAAAGCAAGCCTGTCTTACAAAGGGGAGCCTAGCAAAGTACCGGAGGCCGCTGCGGTTGATAAAAAATATCAAAACTGATTTTTTTATCGCCGCAGTGCGTGTAAATTGAATGTGCAGCGATCAAAAAAAAAAGTTTTTTTTGTCACTGCGGTGGGGCGGGTGTGGGCGAACGCACGTGTGGGCGACCGATCAGGCCTGATCGGGCAAACACTGCGTTTTGGGTGGAGGGCGAGCTAAAGTGACACTAGTACTATTATAGATCTGACCGTGATCAGTTTTGATCACTTCCAGATACTATAAAAGTACAAATGCTGATTAGCGATACGCTAATCAGCGAATAACGGACTGCGGTGCGGTGGGCTGGGCGCTAACTGATCGCTAACTACCTAACCAAGGGACCTAAACTATACCTAAAACCTAACGGTCAATAACAGTGGAAAAAAAAAGTGACAGTTTGCACTGATCACTTTTTTCTTTTCACTTGTGATTGACAGGGGTGATCAAAGTGGTGATCAAAGGGTTAATTGGGGTTCAGGGGGGTGATCTGGGGCTAAGTGTGATGTTTGGTGTACTCACTGTGAAGCCTGCTCCTCTGCTGGATCCAACCGACGAAAAGAACCAGCAGAGGAGCAGGCAGCCATATAACAGATCATATTTACAAATATGATCTGCTATCTGGCACTTTGATTGGATTTTTTAAAAATCAGCAACCTGCCAGCCACGATCATTGGCTGGCAGGTTGCTGACGAAATGGTCCTTAACGAAATGCCGGCGCGAAGTGCGCACGCGCAGGCGCATACTCGCGTCATCTCGCGTCTCGCGAGATGACGCGTATATGCGTGACTCTGCGCAGCGCTGCCACCTCCGGACCGCACATCTGCGTTAGGCGGTCCGGAGGTGGTTAAAAGTAGAAGCCACATATATATTTCTATAGCACCATAAAAGAGTTGCAGCTTTAATATGCTTTTAAGTTTACTGTTGTTCCTTTCATAAAGTTCAGCATGAGATCACTGAGTAGCAAGTGACTCAGTGTTCCCCTTTTTCAGCCCCTTGTACTTTTGGGGAAAGTTTGCACCTCTGAGTCAACAGGGTTTAGACTTCACAATAAATTATTAAAATGTCACGGTGCCGCCACAAATATTTAATAGCATCTTCATCAAAAATTTACTGCAGTGGTTGTCATAATTAAACAGATCTGTACAAGATGAGTGTGGATTTTTGAGAAATTTGATTGGTTGAGAAATTAGGTCACCCCCTCCCAATGTGTGTGCTGAGAGGAGGGGGTTCCAACAAACTGAAATCTTGCCCTCACCACTGTATTATAACTATCACATACCTTGTCTTGCCTTCTTCTGGGTAAGTATGGACATTGTGTAACCCTTTATGACGTGATCAATGTATTATTTCATTCTTACAAGATATTCCTTCAAAGAGAATTTAGTGCGAACCACTGAAGCTGTGTAGACGTATTATCGATTGTACAAATGAATCATCTAAATTGTTCAAAGGTTCAGATAGCATTGTATGGATACGTTTTATGATATGTACAAAGTTAGGAGTTATTATTTGTATATTTCTGGAAGAAATGCAAGGGTACAGGATGTTTCATATTACTCTTTCTCCTGTGCTCAGCCTCTCACTTTCAGAAACATTGCAAATGCTGTAAATTATTCATAATGATAAGAAAAGACGGAAAACTGAGGGATTGTACAGCTGAATCTTGCATAATACATCAACAATTCCCCAACCTGTGGTTCACTGAAAACTGAAATCCTCCCATGTTACTTGTGTCCCAGAAAGACGGATGTGCTTGATTCTCTTACAGATATTAGAATATATCTCTTTTTTCTGATACACAATAAACACATTCACCTTTTCACCCATGTGGTCCTTGACTCAGGCTATCAGGCACATCTTGTGGAGTAAAAAATGAGTCATTAGCCATCAAGCCACCAGGCATCACATTACAGTACCAGAGTGTTCCTTTATCACTACTGCGTTAAGTTTCCCAAACAGGTTTGTAATTAACTAAACATATTCCTTACAACACTTTTCTCAAACATTTCTGCTTTGTCCTATTGCTGGAATACTCTACTATCCCTTCCTATAATAATGCTTCCATTTGGCCTCTAAAATACAAAGCAATATCCTCGTAAGATTAACTTCTTGTTTTAGGATTCTTACATTACAAAAAGGGCTCTGATATTGAGAATTGGGCAGCAAAACCTAAGACTCTGGTGAAATTATGCATAAATAGTTAATGCAGTATTTGTTCGTTAAGCTTAACAGATAAGCTATAGATCAATTTCTGAGAGAGCTCGAAAGACTGAGAGGATATAACTGCCTAGATGTAGAAAGTGTGAATCCAGGAGAATGTGTTAAGACTGGATCAGCTCAAGCAAATATATTTTTCCTTTTCCATATATCATATTACTCCTTGCTTTCATTAACAAGACTATTGCCCAATCCCAATATAATTGACATGATTAAAAAGTTACAATAATGACACAAACTCAATGTTCCAATTTCATTTGAAATTCATACACACAGCCTGAAAGGAATTCTAAAAATCACCTAGACACCCATTTCGAATATATTGAAATACCAAATAACTGAACATTCACCAAACTTTGCCTAAGAATCACATTGGGACAAAAAGTATAAAACGTTTAAGGATGGGCCCAGAACCTATGAAGGGCTCCCTTATCCATAGGAACTGCATTGTTAGCAGACAAGCAAGCAAGGAATTATCTCAAGGGGCATGTGACGCGTCCTTCTGTCCAGGGTTGTAAAATCTGCCACCATTATTGTATCTGGCTATATACTGTACACTTAAAGGGTGCCATTTGTAGGCTGTGAACATTTCTATATTTAACCCTTAGGATACCAGCGCTGTACAAGGTCTGAAATTCCAGTGCCTTAGAGATAAGGCGGTGTGTACACCCGGTCCCTGAGCGAAAACGCACAGTGACCAGGGTACGATGGCTGTTCTGTATGGCAGGCAGCCATGTTTCCTAGGGGCACCAGGAGGTATTTCCACCCCCCTGCAGCCCCGATTGCTGTTATTGACTGGATTTCACAGACAAGCACATCGCAGCTCCAGCTGCAATACAGAGCTGCAGGGAGGGGCGGGGGTGTCATGTGGAGGTGAACGATACTGAACAAGTCAGCACCTGTCTACTCCTAGGTCAGGCAGGGGACACCAGTGTTTTGGGTCCCCTGCCAGCGCTGCTATTGGCTGGAACAAAGCCCCAGCCAATGGCAGCGCCATAGCTGCACAGGAAAAGGCAGAATTTCCCTACATGCAGCCATTCTAGCTGGTGACTGCGTGCAGAGAGGTTTTATGTCTTTCTGTGCTTCTGTTGGCTTGCTGGGACTTGTGGTGCACCACCACTGCGATTTAACCCTTTCCTGCTGAAAGAAGAAGAAAAGAACAAAAGAAGAAAGGAGAAGAACATCTGGAATAGCTGCACAGATTTTTGGGGATTTTTTTATTTGCAACTGTTCCAGATTAGAGATGTCGCAAACATTAAATTTTAAGTTCGCGAACGGCGAACGCGAATTTCCTCAAATGTTTGCAAACGTGCGAACCGGGCGAACTGCCATAGACTTCAATAGGCAGGCGAATTTTAAAACCCACAGGGACTCTTTCTAGCCACAGTAGTGATGGAAAAGTTGTTTCAAGGGGACTAACACCTGGACTGTGGCATGCCGGGGGGGGATCCATGGCAAAACTCCCATGGAAAAGTACATAGTTGACGCAGAATTGGGTTTTAATCCATAAAGGGCATAACTCACCTAACAATCCAATTTTTTTTGAACAACGTGGTTTAAAACATACAGTGTGTGTATACGATCAGGTATGATGTTGTATCGATCAGGTAGTGTAAGGGTTACGCCCGCTTCACAGACATTGACAGACCAAACTCCTCTTTTAATGCACCGCAAACAACCGCAAACAGTCCATCTGCCCAACCGCAAATGCCCCATTTGCACAAGGTTGGATACCAAGCTAGCCATGTCCCGTTGATGTCATTGAAGGTTTCTTCCTCCACCCAGCCACGTACAACACCAAGGGTCCCCGAAAGGTGAATTGAATTGATTTTTTCGAACCGGGAGATGGTTAAAAAACGCTGGCTCCCTCCCCTTTGTTTAAATCCACGGTCACTGCATCTGCGCCATGCAATTTACTGTCACACCCGATATGAGTGGTATTTTCTGTAGTTCTCTTCTCATCAGTTTAATCCCTGTTACGTCCCCAATCTGCCCCAACACTGTATGCCAGAGATGCCATGACTTCCTTTTCAATAACAGAGTAGAGGTTTGGGATTGCCTTTTTGGAAAAAACAATTCATCCGGGTACCTTCCACTGTGGTGTCCCAATAGCGATTTTTTTTTTGAAGGCCTCAGACTCCACCAGCTGGTATGGTAAAAACTGGCGGGCTAAGAGTTCCGTCAAGCCAGCTGTCAGACGCCGGGCAAGGGGGTGACTGTGACATTGGCTTCTTACGCTCAAACATTTCCTTGACAGACACCTGACTGTGGGCAGATGAGATGGAACTGCTGAAGGTGAGAGGCGGAGTGGCGGGTGGTTGAGAGGGGGCAAGGAGGATAGCAGTGGTTGACGTGGCTGAAGATGCTGGACCAGGAGGAGGATGGTCGCTTTAAGTTTGTGTGCTGCTTGTACTCATGTGTTGATCCCATTGGCGTTTGTGATGTGAGATCATGTGCCTTCGCAAAGCAGTTGTACCGAGGTGGGTGTTGGACTTCCCACGACTGAGTTTCTTTTGGCACAGGTTGCCAATGGCATTGCTGTTATCAGAGGCAGACACACAAATAAATGCCACACTGCTGAGCTTTGCAATGATGACATTCTGGTGGTGGCAACAGCATGCGTTGATTGGCGTGCTGTCTGGCTGACCCCAGGTGCCGATACATGCTGTCTGACTGTGCCACTAGCTCCTTCTCTCTGTCTCCCCTTCTGAACTTTCCCCCTCTTCTTCTTCTCTTCGAGCAGGCAGGCACCCACGTGGCATCCACGGACACATCGTCATCATCAACCACTTTACTTGTATCTGAGACCTCAGCAAAGGAAGCGGCAGCGGGTACAACATCATCATCATCACACTGTATGTCCATGTGTGTAATCCTGCCTGACTGAGACATACCCCTGTTATCTACATCCTCTGGCAATAATGGTTGCGCATCACAAATTTTATCCAACTGATGTGTAAATAACTCCTCTGACGTATCAAGTGAAGCGGCTGTGGTGGCTGTGGTGGTAGTGGTGGCGGCGGGCGGGAGAGTGGTAACTTGAGAGCAGGTGACCAAAGCTGAGCTGGAGGAGAATGGTGCGTCAAGCTTCTTAGCGGAAGCTGTTGAAGATTGGGTGTCCTGTATAAGCCAGTCGACTATGTCCTCCAAATTTTTGGGGGTTCAGGGTACATGGCCTCTGAACACTGGGCATTATCATTATTACAGGGCCAGTGGAAATCACAGTACCACGACCACGACGGCCCCTCCGGGGTGGCCTGCCTCTGCCTGTCATTTTTTTTAGATAAGTGGTACTATGCGTGCAAAGCACGGTGCCACCCGATATTAGTGATGGGCCGTGGGCACAGTACAGTCTGTGTGGGCCTGACACACACTGGCTTGCAACTGCGATTATATTTATTACAGAGAAAAAATAAATTGATTTTTTTTATCTGCAAGGTATTGTGACACCCTGTAACTGTATGAGTGGTGGCCTGGCCAGTGACCACAGTACAGTCTGTGGGCCTGACACACACTGGCTTGCAACTGCGATTATATTTATTACAAAGAAAAATTAAATTGATTTTTTTTATCTGCAAGGTATTGTGACAACCTGTAACTGTATGAGTGGTGGCCTGGCCATTGGCCACAGTACAGTCTGTGGGCCTGGCCAGTGACCACAGTACAGTTTGTGGGCCTGACACACACTGGCTTGCAACTGCGATTATATCACAGAGAAAAAATAAATTGACTTTTTTTATCTGCAAGGTTTTGTGACACCCTGTATGAATGGTGTGCATACAGTACAGTCTGTGGGCCAGACACTCACTGGCTTGCAACTGCAATTATATCACAGAGAAAAAAAATACATTGACTTTTTTTATCTTAAAGGTATTGTGACACCCTGTATAAATGGTGTGCACACAGTACAGTCTGTGGGCCAAACACTTACTGGCTTGCAACTGCGATTATATCACAGAGAAAAAATAAATAGACTTTTTTTTCTGCAAGGTATTTTGACACCCTGTAATGGTATGAGTGGTACCCTGGCCAGTGACCACAGTACATTCTCTGGGCCTGACACACACTGACTTGCAACTGCGATTATATTTATTACAGAGAAAAAATAAATTAACTTTTTTTTATCTGCAAGGTATTGTGACACCCTGTAACGGTATGAGTGGTGGCCTGGCCAGTGGCCACAGTACAGTCTGTGGGCCTGACACACACTGGCTTGCAACTGCGATTATATTTATTACAGAGAAAAAAGAAATTAACTTTTTTTATCTGCAAGGTATTGTGACACCCTGTATGAATGGTGTGCACACAGTACAGTCTGTGGGCCAGACACTCACTGGCTTGCTCCTGCGATTATATCACAGAGAAAAAATAAATTGACTTTTTTATCTGCAAGGTATTGTGACACCCTGTGTGGTGGCCTGGCCAGTGGCCACAGTACAGTCTGTGGGCCAGACACTCACTGGCTTGCAACTGCGATTATATCACAGAGAAAAAATAAATTGACTTTCTTTTTTTATCTGCAAGGTATTGTGACACAGTGACACCCTGTATGAATTGTGTGCACATAGTACAGTCTGTGGGCCTGCAGCCTTTTATACACGTGCAGGCAACTGCAATATATATATATGCAATATATATATAGGAAAAATAAACCACTGGCAGCACCACCCTCAAATAGTATAAGGGAAAAAACAGGTGCAAAATCCAAGTATGGTAACAGGTGCTTACCCACTTATAGAAAGTAAAAAAATCGGACTGCACTCCAAGCATATCTTCTCAAAAGATGTTTTTAATCACCCATGTGATGGCAAAAGCAACGTTTCGGCTCAAGCATGAGCCTTTTTCAAGCATTGGTGCACAGTGAATAACAGGTATATAAAGGTGTGTCAATACATACAATTAATCAAACAACATAATTGATACTTTAAAATGATCCATGTCTACAATATACAAATATGTGCAAAAACTGCATGATGATCATAATTGGTAAAGTGACTTGTGCATTGCATAAAATAAACTCCATAATATGGCAAATTACATATGGAAACACCATAAGATACAAGATTGGTTACACCTGCAACACATCAATATATCATTGGTGCATCAACTGTAATAATGCACATGTGCAAATAGAGAAAACTAATGAATTACTACCTGGGGGAATGATGCAGCCCAGTCCTCAGGAGTCCAGCGCGCATGTCCCGGTTGCGTAACGTCATCACTGGGGGACATGCATATGCACAACGGTGCCGCCCACTGATGACATCAGCGGCGCACCCCTTAGTGCATAACCATCTCCTCCCATCGATGACTGCACACAGCGGCGCATGCGCAGTAGCAACATAATGCTCTCAGCCGCCATGTTAGACAAGGGAATCTAGTAAGGGAGGTAATCATTGTCCCTGTAGCCGGCTGCCTTCTTCGTTACACAAAATCTGTTACTGTGGGTAATTACCACTATAGCGCAGGTCGGATGAGTCAACATCTTTTCCAAAATGATAGACCCAAATCCGATCATCACCCCAATGCTAGCGGCACGTCAGTGCCATCAGCATTGCAGGTTCTTGCCCTGCTTCCATATGTAACTGTGAGGGTACTCCTCATTATAACAGTTTCCAATGGAATGTTATCCACACTACTATATACAAAACCTACTGACAGGAACATGATGTTGAGGTATGAGAGTTGTCACCCTCACAGTATGGTGAAACATTTACCATACTCACAATTTTTAAGAGAAAGACGAATTGTAGCAGATAGTGACATCCTTGAGAACACAGTTGACGGCATGGTCACTAAATTTAGACAACGGGGTTAACCGAATAAACTGCTTGCTGAACAAAGACAAAAAGCGCTAGCTGTAGACAGGGACTCCCTATTGCAGGGTAATGATAATAGGAGGACACAAAAAGAATCACGTTTGTGTCCACCTATTCAGAATATAGTGGCGCAATCAATAAAATTCTGAAAAGACATTGGTCAATATTGGGTAGTCGCCTGAAAACGGTACCAGAATTTAGAACATCTCTCCTTTGTGCCTACCGTAGATGTAAAAATATTAGAGATCAACTGGTGAGAGTGGATGTGGGACCTAAATCCATTGTCAGACAGACAACGTTGGCACCACCGGGCACTGGTTGTTTCCCGTGTCTGCATTGTGTTAACTGCAGTCTGATCCGTAGATCCAGGACATTTACACATCCTGGTACGGGACAAACATATCCCATCAAATTTCATCTGACATGTGACTCCTCATTTGTAGTCTATGTTTTATCCTGTCCATGCCAATTGCTGTATGTAGGCGAAACGTCCACGGACTTGAAGACTAGGTTAAATAACCATCGCCATACCATCAGAAAGGGACGCAAAGATTTGCCAGTCTCGAGACATTTTGGGTTACTAAAGCACAAGGAAAAAGACTTTAGGTGTTGGATCATAGATCAAGTTCCAATGCCACGGAGAGGTGGAGATCGGGTATCTCTACTTAAAAAAAGAGAAATGCATTGGATTCAAACTTTACAAAGTCTGCACCCTAGAGGTTTAAACATTGATTACAGATATGGTGTGAGGATGCCAGTTTGCCCCTGTGTTTCATTGATAGGCGCTCTATATTCCTTCCTGCTGATGACAGATTCATTGGTTAAAAAAGAAAAAAAAATTTAACATTTAATTATGAGTATTATATTGATTTTAGTATAAGTGTAATAAGCAATTTGATTCATACATGTCACTGACACTCTGTGTATTGTTTTTTCAGATATACTTACACCGAAGGCACTTCAGAAAACTGATGAACCTGAATGGTGGATGATGAGCCCACGAAAAAATTAATCCTGTTATGTTATTTCCTTGTCTTTGGATTCCATGCGTATGTCCTATTTAGATATAATACAAGGGGGAGTACTTTATATATATATTTTTTTCTCATGTAGCTGCTCATGATCTGTTTTATAATATCATTCTGTTATAATGAGGAGTACCCTCACAGTTACATATGGAAGCAGGGCAAGAACCTGCAATGCTGATGGCACTGACGTGCCGCTAGCATTGGGGTGATGATCGGATTTGAGTTTATCATTTTGGAAAAGATGTTGACTCATCCGACCTGCGCTATAGTGGTAATTACCCACAGTAACTGATTTTGTGGAACGAAGAAGGCATTAGATTCCCTCGTCTAACATGGCAGCTGAGAGCATGATGTTGCTACTGCGCATGCGCCGCTGTGTGCAGTCATCGATGGGAGGAGATGGTGATGCACCTAGGGGTGCGCCGCTGATGTCATCAGTGGGCGCCACCGTTGTGCATCTCCATGTCCCCCAGTAATGACGTTACGCAACCAGGACATGCGCGCTGGACTACTGAGGACGCGCCGATCGGCGCAACGGTACATGTGGGCTGCATCATTCCCCCAGGTAGTAATTCATTAGTTTTCTCTATTTGCACATGTGCATTATTACAGTTGATGCACCATATATTGATGTGTTGCAGGTGTAACCAATCTTGTATCTTATGGTCAGGGGTGGACACAGACAGCAGAGGACCCCTGTGCAAAGTATGTACCTGGGCCCCCCCCCCCCCCCCCCCCAAAAAAAAACACCCACACAGATATAAATATATACGTGCAAAATAAAAAATACATCTTGATAATATGGGTCAATATGTTTATATATTTTTTTCATACTAGGTCATGCCTCTAACTCCTCCCAAGGCCAGCACATAGTAGTAACGCCCACACTATGCCCCCTTCACAGCACATATGCCCAGATATGTGCCCCCTTTCACAGTAGTTATATCCAGATATGTGTCCCCTCACAGTAGCTATGCCCAGATATGTGCCCCTCACAGTAGTTATACCAGATATGTGTCCCTTCACAGTAGCTATGTCAGATATGTGCCCCTCACAGTAGTTATACCAGATATGTGCCCCTTCACAGTAGCTATGCCAGATATGTGCCCCTCACAGTAGTTATACCAGATATGTTCCCCTTCACAGTAGCTATGCCAGATATGTGCCCCTCACAGTAGTTATGACAAGATATGTGCCCCTCACAGTAGCTATACCAGATATGTGCCGCTCACAGTAGTTATACCAGATATGTGCCCCTCACAGTAGCTATGCCAGATATGTGCCCCTCACAGTATTTATGACAAGATATGTGCCCCTCACAGTAGTTATGACAAGATATGTGCCCCTCACAGTAGTTATGACAAGATATGTGCCCCTCACAGTAGTTATGACAAGATATGTGCCCCTCACAGTAGTTATGACAAGATATGTGCCCCTTCTCAGTACTTATATCCAGATATGTGCCCCTCACAGTAGTTATGCCCAGATATCTGCCCCTTCACAGTAGTTATGGCCAGATATCTGCCCCTTCACAGTAGTTATGGCCAGATATCTGCCCCTTCACAGTAGCTATGACCAGATATGTGCCCCTTCACAGTAGCTATGCCCAGATATGTGCCTCTCACAGTAGTTATATCCAGATATGTGCCTCTCACAGTAGTTATATCCAGATATGTGCCCCTTCACAGTAGTTATGCCCAGATATGTGCCCCTTCACAGTAACCGTGAAGTGGCTCAGAAACAGGCCTGCCACAGGAGGCAGGGCGATCACAGATACAGCTCCGGGTGGCAGATTGCCATGGGGGCCCCTTCTACATGCTGGATAGAGTTATGAATGGTGGAGCTGGGAGCGGGCGGCTCTCTGCTTCACCATTAGAATAATCACCTGTCTGTGCGTCCTGTGGAGGGCCCCCTCCGACGCTGGGCCCCTGTGCAGCTGAACCGGCTGCACAGGCGGTATGTCCGCCCCTGCTTATGGTGTTTCCATATGTAATTTGCCATATTATAGAGTTTATTTTATGCAATGCACAAGTCACGTTACCAATTATGATCATCATGCGGTTTTTGCACATATTTGTATATTGTAGACATGGATCATTTTAAAGTATCAATTATGTTGTTTGATTAATTGTATGTATTGACACACCTTTATATGCCTGTTATTCACTGTGCACCAATGCTTGAAAAAGGCTCATGCTTGAGCCGAATCGTCGCTTTTGCCACCACATGGGTGATTAAAAACATCTTTTGAGAAGATACGCTTGGAGTGCAGTACGATTTTTTTACTTTATATACATATACACATATATATATATATATATATATATATATATATATATAAAAAAGCAGACTGATGTACCAGCCCTAAAAAGGGCTTTTTGGGGTGCTGTCAGGACGCTGTCCTTACAGCAGATGAGTCTGGACACAGAACACTGCCCTAGCTATCAATTTCCCTATTAAATCAGCAGCAGCTACACTGTCCCTCCTCTCACTAAGAATGCAGCTTCCGAATGAATCTAAAATGGATGCTGTCCAGGAGGTGGGAGTGTCTGGGAGGGAGGGTCTGCTGCTGATTGGCTGGAATGTGTCTGCTGACTGTGAGGTACAGGTTCAAAGTTTATTCAATGATGATGTATAGGGGGCGGACCGAACATCGCATATGTTTGCCCGCCGCGGCGAACGCGAACAAGCCATGTTCGCCGTGAACTGTTCGCCGGCGAATAGTTCGGGAAATCACTATTCCAGATCCCTAAACCACCCTCCGTCCCTATCCCTGTCCCTTGGTTAAAAAAGAAGAACTGGTAGTTAGGGCTTTATATAATATATAGAGTTCTGTATTTCTATATTTATAGATATAAGTTACACTTTTAGCCAGTGTTCACTGTAGTGAATTTTTATACTACGTGAGTGCTACAGAGCACAGATCAGTAGTGTGCTCAGTAGCATCTGCACTTTTGAGATTTTTAGCGTACTCAGCTGAAGAGGCATACGCCATTCTTGCCTCTGATACTGCTAGAGAGGGAGGATGCCACTTTCCTCTACTCCCTCATCATCATCATCATCATTCACTGAAAAGGGGCCCTCTAGAGGAGGCAGCCCCCCATAGTGAGCCCACAAGGACCCCACCCCCTGGAAATTATCAGCCTCAAATTCCTGAGATTGTTGGCAACTCAGAAAATCAGACTGTGCGGGCTTCGCTGAAATAGATTTTTTTAAATCTTTTTCTCTGAAGATTTTATAAATTTGATGGTAATCCAAACAAATTTATATGCCCAGAAATGTATTTCCCAGCACCCTACATCGCCATATGCTAGACCCCAAGGTTGGACCCCAGTAAATGCAGCAGAGATGATGACCTTTTGGGGGCTCTTGTTGCATATGGGCCTAGTAAAAAAAAAACTAAGATTAATCAGTATTGGAATGCAGATGTCTTGTACCACACTTTACAGTAATGCCATGGCCCGTATTCGATTCCAATCAATACTGAAGTTTTTGCATTACAACGATAATGCACAGTGGCCACCCCAGAATGACCCCACAGTTGACCGTCTGTTCAAAATTAGGCCCGTCCTTGACCACTTCAACGCAAAGTTTTCAGAAGTGTACACCCCAGAACAAAATGTCTGCATAGACGAATCCCTGTTACTTTTCAAAGGGAGGGTAAGATTCCTCTAGTACCTGCCCAGCAAGCGGCAAGGTATGGCATAAAACTGTATAAAGTCTGTGAGAGTAGCTCTGAGTACACTCACAAGTTCCAGGTTTATGAAGGGAGGGACACCCCGATTGAACTCCCAGAATGCCCTGCCATCCTAGGAGTTAGTGGGAAGATAGTGTGGGACTTACTGCACCTACTGCTGGATAAGAGTTACCATCTATACGCGGATAATTACTTCACGAGTCTACCACTGTTTTGGTCACTAAGTTCCACAGTACGCAAAAATCTGAGAGGCCACCCTAGATCCCTGGTAGGCCAACCACTAAGAAAAGGAGACAGCCGTGCTCTCCTCAATGAGAACATGTTGATGGTTAAGTACTAGGACAATAACTAGAGACCGAGAGATTAATTGCCAAAGAGAGTAAAACTAACCCTAAAATGTTCTTCAATTATATAAATGCTAAAAAGTATAAATATGAAGGTGTCGGCCCTTTAAAGACTAATGAGGGGGGAGTCGCAGAGAGCGACGAGGAGAAAGCAAAGCTGTTAAATATTTTTTTCTCCAATGTATTCACTGAGGAAAATTAGATGTCAGATGACATGCAGAATGTAAAAATGAATTCCCCATTAAAAGTGTCCTGTCTGCCCCAGGAAGAAGTACATCAGCGACTTAAAAAGATTAAAATAGACAAATCGCCAGGACCGGATGGCATACACCCCCGTATCCTAAGGGAATTAAGTAATGTCATAGCCAGACCCTTATTTCTGATATTTGCAGACTCTATATTGACAGGGAATGTCTCACAGGATTGGCACATGGCAAATGTGGTGCCAATATTCAAAATGGGTCCAAAAGCAGAGCCTGGAAACTATAGGCCGGTAAGTTTAACATCTGTTGTGGGTAAACTGTTTGAAGGTTTTCTGAGAGATGCTATCTTAGAGCATCTCAACGGAAATAAGCAAATAACACTATATCAGCATGGCTTCGTGAGGGATCGGTCATGCCAAACTAATTTAATCAGTTTCTATGAGGATGTAAGTTCTAGACTTGACAGCGGTGAATCAATGGATGTAGTATATCTGGACTTCTCCAAAGCATTTGACACTGTACCACATAAAAGGTTAGTATATAAAATGAGAATGCTCGGACTGGGAGAAAACGTCTGTATGTGGGTAAGAAACTGGCTCAATGATAGAAAACAGAGAGTGGTTAGTAACGGTACATACTCAGATTGGGTCACTGTCACTAGTGGGGTACTTCAGGGGTCAGTATTGGGCCCTATTCTCTTCAATATATTTATTAATGATCTTGTAGAAGGCTTGCATAGTAAAGTATCAATTTTCGGAGATGACACTAAACTGTGTAAAGTAATTAACACGGAAGAGGACAGTATACTACTACAGAGGGATCTGGATAGATTAAAGGCTTGGGCAGATAAGTGGCAGATGAGGTTTAACACTGACAAATGTAACGTTATGCACATGGGAAGGAATAATGCAAGTCACCCGTACATACTAAATGGTAAAACACTTGGTAACACTGACATGGAAAAGGATCTAGGAATTTTAATAAACAGCAGACTAAGCTGCAAAAAACAGTGTCAGGCAGCTGCTGCCAAGGCCAATCAGATAATGGGTTGCATCAGAAGGGGCATAGATGCACGTGATAAGAACATAGTCCTACCACTTTACAAATCGCTAGTCAGATCACACATGGAGTACTGTGTACAGTTCTGGGCTCCTGTAAATAAGGCAGACATAACAGAGCTGGAGAAGGTCCAGAGGAGGGCAACTAAAGTAATAACTGGAATGAGGCAACTACAGTACCCTGAAAAATTTGGACGACTGAGGGGAGATCTAATTAATATGTATAAATATATCAGGGGTCAGTACAGAGATCTATCCCATCATCTATTTATCCCAAGGACTGTGACGAGGGGACATCCTCTGCGTCTGGAGGAAAGAAGGTTTGTGCACAAACATAGAAAAGGATTCTTTACGGTAAGAGCAGTGAGACTATGGAACTCTCTGCCTGAGGAGGTGGTGATGGTGAGCACAATAAAGGAATTCAAGAGGAGCCTGGATGTATTTCTGGAGAGTAATAATATTACAGGCTATAGCTTCTAGAGAGGGGTCGTTGATCCAGGGAGTTATTCTGATTGCCTGATTGGAGTCGGGTAGGAATTTTTTATTCCCCTAAAGTGAGAAAAATTGGCTTCTACCTCACAGTTGTTTTTTTGCCTTCCTCTGGATCAACTTGCAGGATAACAGGCCGAACTGGATGGACAAATGTCTTTTTTTGGCCTTATGTACTATGTTACTATGTTACAATAGGGATGTCCTTGTACTGACCACTGTTCATGGTAACACGTGGATCAAGTTCTGAAGCTCTACAGTGCCGCAAGAAAAACAAAAGTGTGGTACAAAAAGCTGGCCGTGCACCTCATACAGATGGCGCTGTACAATGCATACATACTGAAGAGGGGATTTTTGATTCTTGAAAATTGGAGATTTATGTATATCTCCATTTTCCATCTCTTCTATTCCTAGCATGTTGCCCTTGTTTTCCATACAACCCGATTATTCTGTGTATAATTACACCTCTTTCAGCCCTTCATATACACCAGGAGCAACACACAACCCTTGCAGATACTTATATATAAAAATAGTTTACTGATAACATAGAGATAACAAAGCAAAGGACATTATACATAAAGATACAGATAACACAATACATAGAGGACACCACCACACACAGCCACCTCAGTTCCTGTCCACCCTGGATATTAAGCAAATATGGCTAATGATGTGTATGTATATACAGTATATCCAGAGTCCACTAATGTACAGGCTACTGGATCTACTCTTCTAACCAACTCACATCCAGTACCTGACCATTAGTACATGTACATATAGAGACTCATTGTCACGGCTGTTTAAGGGTAACCAGAGCATACACAGTAAGAAGAGCTACTGACCAGACCCCAAACTAGGGAAGAGAAAGGGTGACCCCTGTCAGACCCTCAACACTCTCCCTATGCTGCTAAAGCACATGCCCGGATCCAAATGGTGGAACGAGGCATGCCCGCCTGATGAGACTGATGAGACTGATGAGCCCTGTAACCCCTACAATAGTGGAAGGGGCACGGCCACCGGTGCCCTGCTCAGAATATGGAGGGAACCGTGGCCACCTCAGATCCAGTCAGGAAATCACCAGGTACACAACAAAGTCTGCACACTTAGCTGATGGAGGTGCAGCCGCAGAGAAGACGGATCCAAGGGCCGCTGGCAATATCCGGAGTGCTTGCAGCAGCAGAACACAGGTCCAGAGAACAAGTAGCTAAAGAAGTGAAGATACTCAAGGCAGAGCTACAACTGAAAAGATAAATATAATCCACGCCCTGCAATAGGAGGAGGGGTGATTTAAAGGCAGGGAAATCAGGAGAGACAGCTGGGAGTAAAGACCTCATCACAGGGGCGGAGAAACAGAACAGTGAGAACACCTCCAAACTCTAAGTGACATCATCACAGGGGTGGAGACACAGAGCTGTGAGAACGTCTCAAAGCTCTGGTAGTGACACTCATGCATAAACAGCATATATAATATAACTGGTAATACAATTGCAGACTACAAATATCTACATACACATGTCTACTGGGATATTATACTTATATACATACCCACATAAGCACACATATAACTTAGCTTGCTCCTGAAATGCTGTTCATCCATCGGTGTCCAGGAAGAGAAGCCCCCTCCCCACTCCCACTTTCACCTATATGTTGCTATGTCCCAGCCCCCCCACTGTAGAGTCCACCCTGTGACCACCCAAATATCTTCCCCCATCTCTTGGACAAGAGAATGTTGTTCAACTGCTTTTACAATGCGCCCTTCCTGCCTAAGATATGCTAACAAGGGACACAATGCTACTGGCCATACTGAATGGGTGAATACCACTGGGTCCAATTATTAGGCATATTTGTGTGGTCATCAGGATGAGGTTCTGGCTGAAAGCCATATTTCCCTTAACACATACTATTTAGATCTAGAGGCCATACAAGAACATTTCTACAATTTCAAGTGATAAAGGCCCTAATTCTTCCAAATCAAGCAATGGAGGGCCCAAAAACTTCTGCAAGTTAAGGTGCCCGAGTTGTACCAGGGCAACATTTCCCTGGTAAGTCCCGCAAACAGAGAGGAAGGGAAGGACCCAAAAAAGATGCAGGGTGTGCTCCAAAAGGGGAATAAGGAAAGGCACCATTTACCATTGCGAAACCTGCCCAGAAAAACCTGGCCTGTGCATCAAAGACTGTTTCAGAATCTGAAATTTATCCATGGAGAATTAATTAAATTTTATCCTTGATGTACCCTGTAGTTTTGCCATCTTGTAGCTCTGATTTAGCCCGCATAACTTACATATCCACTTTTCAACAACCAGTACATATTCATTTCTGTGAAGCACCTGTTAGGTCAAAAGTGCCCTTTCCACCCCTTAAAATGTTTGTACGGGGGTGCTATTTCCGAAATGAGTTCACTTCTTGGGGTTTCTCATTCCTGGGGACTTCAGGAAATGCATTTAATGCGACATGGCACCTAAAACACATGTCTGCCAATTCAGGCCTGCAAAAACAATTTTTTGCACTTTGCCTCTAGAACCCAGCTGTGCGCCCACACATTTTTTGAGCACATATGGGATGCTGCATATTCGGGGGAAATGGGGAACAAAATGTGAAGTGCATTTTGTCCTGTTACCCCTTGCGAAAGTGAAAAATGTGGGTGTAAAGCAACTTTTTCTGGAAAAAATTGTAATTTTTTCATTTTCACAGCCAAGCGTTTCCTAATTCTGTGAAACGCCTGATGGGTCAAAGTGCTCACTACACACCTTGAAATATTCCTTGAGGGGTGTAGTTTCTGGAATGGGGTAACTTTTGGGGGGGGGTTCCACTCTAGGCAGGCCCGTCGCTAACAGACCGGCAAAACAAGCAATTGCTTGGGGCCCCGAGCTGGCCCGGGGCCCCAAGCAGAGCCGGTGCTTATTTTGCTTCCTTTTAGGCTGCAGCACTCTATAGAGAGCCTCAGGCGGCTACAGCACTCCTGGTTACCTCTTGAGTTCCTCCTCTGCTGTGCTGACTGCTGCTCTGTAGCGTGGCCGAGCTCTCCTCCTCTACATCCTGGCTGTCACTCAGTCCGGCCGGGTACCGCGCGGCACAGGAACAGGGGATTTAGTTTCCTGTTCCCGGCCGGACTGACAGGAAGTGTACACTGAGTGAGTGCTCACTTCCTTTTAGTCCGGCCGCGGCCGGGAACAGGAAGCTGAATCTCCTGACCTGTACCACACGGTTCCCGGCCGGACTGAGTGACAGCCAGGAGATAGAGGAGGAGAGCTCAGTAGAGAAGGACACAGGGAGGGGGAGGGGGTACTAAGAAGGACATGGGGTAGTGGAATAAGAAGGGAGGGGGGAGTAAGAAGCACACGGGGAGGGGAATAAGAAGGACACAGGGAGGGGGAGGGGGAGTAAGAAGGACAGGGGAAGGGGGAGTAAGAAGGACATGGGGTGGGGGAATAAGAAGGACACAAGGAGACATAGAAGTGGTATTGTAACGCTGATAACGGCGTCATCGCCACTGGCCATGTTGGTGGAGTACTCGAAACAGTGCAACAGGGCAAACAGGTCTCGCATGGAGGCCCAGTCATTGGTGGTGAAGTGGTGCTGTTCCGCAGTGCAACTGACCCGTGCGTGCTGCAGCTGAAACTCCACTATGGCCTGCTGCTGCTCGCACAGTCTGTCCAGCATGTGCAAGGTGGAGTTCCACCTGGTGGGCACGTCGCATATGAGGCGGAGACGGGAAGGCCGAAGTTACGCTGTAGCACAGACAGGCGAGCAGCGGCAGGATATGAACGCCGGAAGCGCGAACAGACGGCCTGCACTTTATGCAGCAGCTCTGACATGTCGGGGTAGTTGTGAATGAACTTCTGCACCACCAAATTCAGCACATGCGCCAGGCAAGGGATGTGCGTCAAACCGGCTAGTCCCAGAGCTGCAACGAGATTTCGCCCATTATCGCACACCACCAGGCCGGGCTTGAGGCTCACCGGCAGCAACCACTCGTCGGTCTGTTGTTCTATACCACGCCACAACTCCTGTGCGGTGTGGGGCCTGTCCCCCAAACATATGAGTTTCAGAATGGCCTGCTGACGTTTACCCCGGGCTGTGCTGAAGTTGGTGGTGAAGGTGTGTGGCTGACTGGATGAGCAGGTGGAAGAAGAGGAGGAGGAAGCTGAGTAGAAGGAGGTGGCAACAGGAGGCAAAGAATGTTGCCCTGCGATCCTTGGCGGCGGAAGGACGTGCGCCAAACAGCTCTCCGCCTGGGGCCCAGCTGCCACTACATTTACCCAGTGTGCAGTTAGGGAGATATAGCGTCCCTGGCCGTGCTTACTGGTCCACGTATCTGTGGTTAGGTGGACCTTGCTACAGATGGCGTTGCGCAGTGCCCACCTGATTTTATCGGATACTTGGTTGTGCAGGGAAAGCACGGCTCACTTGGAGAGGTAGTGCCGGCTGGGAACAACATACTGTGTGACAGCAAGCGACATGAGCTGTTTGAAGCTGTCTGTGTCCACCAGCCTAAATGACAGCATTTCATAGGCCAGTAGTTTAGAAATGCTGGCATTCAGGGCCAGGGATCGAGGGTGGCTAGGTGGGAATTTACGCTTTCTCTCAAATGTTTGTGAGATGGAGAGCTGAACGCTGCCGTGTGACATGGTTGGGATGCTTGGTGACGGAGGTGGTGGTGTTGGTGGTACATCCCCTGTTTGCTGGGCGGCAGGTGCCAACGTTCCTCCAGAGGAGGAGGAAGAGGCCGAGGCGGCAGCAGCAAAAGAGGCCGAGGCGGCAGCAGCAGAAGAGGTAGCAGGGGGAGCCTGAGTGACTTCCTTGTTTTTAAGGTGTTTACTCCACTGCAGTTAATGCTTTGCATGCAGGTGCCTGGTCATGCAGGTTGTGCTAAGGTTCAGAACGTTAATGCTGCACTTCAGGCTCTGATGGCACAGCGTGCAAACCACTCGGGTCTTGTCGTCAGCACATTGTTTGAAGAAGTGCCATGCCAGGGAACTCCTTGAAGCTGCCTTTGGGGTGCTCGGTCCCAGATGGCGGCGGTCAGTAGCAGGCGGAGTCTCTTGGCGGCGGGTGTTCTGCTTTTGCCCACTGCTCCCTCTTTTGCTACGCTGTTGGCTCGGTCTCACCACTGCCTCTTCCTCCGAACTGTGAAAGTCAGTGGCACGACCTTCATTCCATGTGGGGTCTAGGACCTCATCGGTCGTCTTCCACCCAGTCTTCCTCCCTGACCTCCTGTTCAGTCTGCACACTGCAGAAAGACGCAGCAGTTGGCACCTGTGTTTCGTCATCATCAGAGACGTGCTGAAGTGGTATTCCCATGTCCTCATCATCAGGAAACATAAGTGGTTGTGCGTCAGTGCATTCTATGTCTTCCACCGCTGGGGAAGGGCTAGGTGGATGCCCTTGGGAAGCCCTGCCAGCGGAGTCTTCAAACAGCATAAGAGACTGCTGCATAACTTGAGGCTCAGACAGTTTCCCTGGTATGCATGGGGGTGATGTGACAGACTGATGGGCTTGGTTTTCAGGCGCCATCTGTGTGCTTTCTGCAGAAGACTGGGTGGGAGATAACGTGAACGTGCTGGATCCACTGTCGGCCACCCAATTGAATAATGCCTGTACCTGCTCAGGCCTTACCATCCTTAGAACGGCATTGGGCCCCACCATATATCGCTGTAAATTCTGGCGGCTACTGGGACCTGAGGTAGTTGGTACAATAGGACGTGTGGATGTGGCAGAACGGCCACGTCCTCTCCCAGCACCAGAGGGTCCACTAACACCACCACGACCATGTCCACGTCCGCGTCCCTTACTAGATGTTTTCCTCATTGTTATCGTTCACCACAGC
Organism: Bufo gargarizans; assembly: GCF_014858855.1. NCBI lineage: Eukaryota > Metazoa > Chordata > Amphibia > Anura > Bufonidae > Bufo > Bufo gargarizans. The sequence continues at coordinate 394,375,783 of NC_058082.1, read as the reverse complement.
AACAAAAATATTATTTGGCCCAATGTATTGAATTCAAATTCAGGCTTTTTTTTACAGACACCTAACACTATCTGGCTATCTATTTAGGTACCGTATTACACTAATACAGGCACAGCAGTAACCACAGATTTAGCTGAATATAAATTTGAGGCCTAGTATTTAGGCGTTGGGTGACAGGTATAGGTTTACTGACAGAATTAGACTTGGACATGCACAGTAGCGTGTGTGTGAAGTTATTCAGAATGACCCTATGTGCACCTTGAATCTGATATACCCTTTTAGGGATAGATTTAAAATAGCTCTTATACAGCAGAAACCACAAAATTAGGAAATTGCAAAATTGGGAATTGTATTTCAACCCAGAACAAAAACTGTGCTTTGACGGACACTAAATAACTTGCCCAGCCACAGAAATAACCACAGATTTAGCCGACTATAAATTTGAGGCCTAGTATTTAGGCGCTGGGTGACAGGTATAGGTTTACTGACAGAATTCGACTTGGAAATGCACAGTAGCGTGTGTGTGTGAAGAAATTCAGAATGACCCTATGTGCCCCCTGAATCTTATATACCCTTTTAGGGATAGATTTAAAATAGCTCTGATACAGCAGAAACCACTAAATTAGGAAATTGCTAAATTGGGAATTGTATTGCAACCCAGAACAAAAAATGTGCTTTGACGGACACTAAATAACTTGACCAGCCACAACAGTACAGCAGTAACGACAGATTTAGATGGATATAAATTTGAGGCCTAGTACTTAGGCGCTGGGTGACAGGTATAGATTTACTGACAGAATTACACTTGGAAATGCACAGTAGCGTGTGTGTGAAGTTATTCAGAATGACCCTATGTGCACGTTGAATCTTATATACCATTCTAGGGATAGATTTAAAATAGCTCTGATACAGCAGAAACCACTAAATTAGGAAATTGCTAAATTGGGAATTGTATTTCAACCCAGAACAAAAAATGTGCTTTGACGGACACTAAATAACTTGACCAGCCACAATAGTACAGCAGTAACGACAGATTTAGCTGGATATAAATTTGAGGCCTAGTATTTAGGCGCTGGGTGACAGGTATAGGTTTACTGACAGATTTAGACTTGGAAATGCACAGTAGCGTGTGTGTGAAGTTATTGAGAATGACCCTATGTGCACCTTGAATATTATATACCCTTTTAGGGATAGATTTCAAATAGCTCTGATACAGCAGAAACCACTAAATTAGGAAATTGCTAAATTGGGAATTGTATTTCAACCCAGAACAAAAACTGTGCTTTGACGGACACTAAATAACTTGCCCAGCCACAGAAATAACCACAGATTTAGCTGACTATAAATTTGAAGGCCTAGTATTTAGGCGCTGGGTGACAGGTATAGGTTTACTGACAGAATTAGACTTGGAAATGCACAGTAGCGTGTGTGTGTGTGAAGTTATTCAGAATGACCCTATGTGCACCTTAAATCTTATATACCCTTTTAGGGATAGATTTAAAATAGCTCTGATACAGCAGAAACCACTAAATTAGGAAATTGCTAAATTGGGAATTGTATTTCAACCCAGAACAAAAACTGTGCTTTGACGGACACTAAATAACTTGCCCAGCCACAGAAATAACCACAGATTTAGCTGACTATAAATTTGAGGCCTAGTATTTAGGCGCTGGGTGACAGGTATAGGTTTACTGACAGAATTCGACTTGGAAAGGCACAGTAGCGTGTGTGTGTGTGTGTGTGTGTGAAGTTATTCAGAATGACCCTATGTGCAACTTGAATCTTATATACCCTTTTAGGGATAGATTTAAAATAGCTCTGATATAGCAGAAACCACTAAATTAGGAAATTGCTAAATTGGGAATTGTATTTCTACCCAGAACAAAAAATGTGCTTTGACGGACACTAAATAACTTGACCAGCCACAACAGTACAGCAGTAACGACAGATTTAGCTGGATATAAATTTGAGGCCTAGTATTTAGGCGCTGGGTGACAGGTATAGGTTTACTGACAGAATTAGACTGGGATATGGCCAAAAAATAACCACACTATTGATGGTTAAATGCACTTGGTGTGACAGCTTGACCAACCACACTATTGAGGGTTAAATGCACTTGGTGACAGGCTCAGCTTGCCCCTGATGTAGTATATGGCCAAAAAATAAACAGACTATTGCTGGTTAAATGCACTTGGTGTGACAGCTTCACCCTGATGTAGGATTTAGCAAAAAAAAAAACCACACCATTGAGGGTTAAATGCACTTGGTGACAGGCTCAGCTTGCCCCTGATGTAGTATATGGCCAAAAAATAAACAGACTATTGCTGGTTAAATGCACTTGGTGTGACAGCTTGACCCTGATGTAGGATTTAGCCAAAAAACAACCACACCATTGAGGGTTAAATGCACTTGGTGACAGGCTCAGCTTGCCCCTGATGTAGTATATGGCCAAAAAATAAACAGACTATTGCTGGTTAAATGCACTTGGTGTGACAGCTTGACCCTGATGTAGGATTTAGCCAAAAAACAACCACACCATTGAGGGTTAAATGCACTTGGTGACAGGCTCAGCTTGCCCCTGATGTAGTATATGGCCAAAAAATAAACAGACTATTGCTGGTTAAATGCACTTGGTGTGACAGCTTCACCCTGATGTAGGATTTAGCCAAAAAACAACCACACCATTGAGGGTTAAATGCACTTGGTGACAGGATCAGCTTGCCCCTGATGTAGTATATGGCCAAAAAATAAACAGACTATTGCTGGTTAAATGCACTTGGTGTGACAGCTTCACCCTGATGTAGGATTTAGCCAAAAAACAACCACACCATTGAGGGTTAAATGCACTTGGTGGCAGCTTGTGCTGGCACACCACAAGAAACAAAATGGCCGCCGATCACCCCAGTAAAAAGTGACTGAAAAACGCTCTGGGCAGCCTAAAAACAGTGAGCAATTTAATAGCAGCAGTTCAATCATCTACAGCTGCAGATCGATCTCTGAATGAAGTCCTTTGGAGGAGTTAATCACTGCCTAATCTCGCCCTAACGTGGCAGCTGCAACCTCTCCCTATGCTGATCAGAGCAGAGTGACGGGCGACGCTATGTGACTCCAGCTTAAATAGAGGCTGGGTCACATGGTGCTCTGGCCAATCACAGCCATGCCAATAGTAGGCATGGCTGTGACGGCCTCTTGGGGCAAGTAGTATGACGCTTGTTGATTGGCTGCCTTGCAGCTTTTCAAAAAGCGCCAAGAAAGCGACGAAGACCGAACCCGAACCCGGACTTTTACGAAAATGTCCAGGTTCGGGTCCGTGTCACGGACACCCCAAAATTCGGTACGAACCCGAACTATACGGTTCGGGTTCGCTCATCCCTACTTCTAAACTTCTAAGCCTTCTAACGTCCCAAAAAAATAAAATGTCATTTTCAAAATGATCCAAAAATTAAGTAGACATATGAAGAATGTAAAGTAATAACTATATTTGGAGTTATTACTATCTATTATTGAAGTACAGAAATTGAAATTTGTTAATTTGCACAAAAAAAATAAAAAAATAAAAAAATCTCAGAATGGCCTGGATAAGTAAAAGTGTTTTAAAGTTATTACCACATAAAGTGACACATGTCACATTTGCAAAAATCGACCTGGGATTTAAGGTGAAAAATGGCTCGGCAGTAAAGGGGTTACAGCCATAAATGGCCATTGACCCTCTTGTCAATATTTGATTTGTTCCCTTGTTTACCTATTACAAGAGCTCATTACTTTGTGTAGAGACTTTGCTGAGGATCTAGGTAAACCTTTACCAGTTACATACGATTTAAACATTGTTGAACTAAATTTTTAAAGCTTTGTAGATTTTGGCTATGTCACATAATGAAATAATAAGACCCTTTTATCATGTTCATTACTATAAGTGTAGTTGTAATTAAGGGCATTCCAATAACACGAGACAAGCACTACTGCAGCTTTCTTCTCTCATCCTCTGCTATGGAGATCTAGTTATGAATCCTCCGATTTTAATATTAAAGGATTGATGAATGCAATAATTTGTACCTATGGTCTATATTATATAGGTAAACAATTACAGTGATGCAAGTGAGATATGGAGAACATATATATTCCCTAAGAAATAATGTCGGGTGACCAATACTCATTGAACATATGTGTACACATGATAATGGAGATGCTAGACAGATGCAGTTTTGCAGTTTAATTAAGGTATATCATATGCCTGCGGGAAGTGATAGGCAGAGAATAATTAGAGCACGTGCATTGGGACCTGTGGGCCTCAAAGACAGGACTTATTTGAGTGCATTTTTGTAATTCATAACCAGTGGTGATAATATAGGTTTCCTAGTATCGATGAAGGCACCATTTTTAGCCCTTTATGTATTGTATTGTGTTGTTTATGTATATGTAATGAATTGTAATAATGTGAAATGGAGTTACTTCCTAGTCACATGGATATACTGTAGAGCATAAAACACTCAGGTGTGTAGGCCAGAAAAAGTGCAAGCGAGATGAAACGGTCATCACCTACTGTATATTCCACCTCTTCATGTACCTGCAAGCATAATAAAGAGTATTTTTTAACTGTAGAGTGAGTGCCATGTAATTTTTCTTCTCTGGGCATTCCCGTCTTCCTGTGCTGTCAGATTGTACAATCTGAATTTCGGCCCCAAGTACAGGTCACAGATGTGAAGATCCATGCCAACTGACTGGATTATATTTAGAATAAAGACAATGATAGCTGTGGTCATTCTGTAGCCACAAATATAGAACTGCACCTAGGCCATGTGAATAATAATTGTGTCGTCACTGGCCTAGGAAAAGCTGAGAGAAGGCTGCACCTTAGGTTTCTACTCCTACCTCAAAAACATGCATTTCTCATAAAGGGTTTCCAGAAAATCATATTGATGCGCTATCCATAGGATGGTTCATCAGTGTGTGATTCACAGAGGTCCACCCCACTGATCTTGAGCACTGTGGCATATCCCCCTCTCCACACACACACAAAGTGCCACAGAAGAGTCATCTGGGCTGCGCTAGCCCTGTTTATAAATAGCCTGGCTAAAGCAAAGTGGCTAGTTGGCACCCTGGCACTTAGCACCCAGGGTACATGCACTGGCCTTCCTAGATATGCCCCTGGCCTCACATAGAGCAACACTGAAAACAATAGTTCCAGATACAGTGCCTTACAAAAGTATTCATACCTCTTGAACCTTTCCACATTTTTTCATGTTACACCCACAAACTTTAAATGTATTTTATTGAGAAGCAAAACGACTTTGAATTTTCAAGTCTTGCCACATATTCTCAATGTAATTTAAGTCTGGACCTTGACTGGGCCATTCAAACACATGAATATACTTTGATCTAAACCATTCCATTGTAGCTCTTGCTGTATGTTCATGGTCATTGTCCTGCTGGAAGGTGAACCTCCACCCCAGTCTTTTGTAGCCTCTACTAGTTTTTCTCCAGGATTGCCCTGTATTTAGCTCCATCTATCTTCCCATCAACTCTTACCAGCTTCCCGGTCCATGCTGAAGAAAAGCATTCCAACAGCATGATTCTGCAACCACCATGTTTTTCAGTGGTAACAGGGTTTGGGATTTAGGCCAAAAAGTTAAACTTTTGGTCTCATCTGACCAGAGCACCTTTTTCGACATGTTTGCTATGTCCCCTACATGGCTTGCGCTAAACTGCAAATGAGACCGCTTATGGCTTGTTTTCAAAAATGGCTTTCTTCTTGCCACATTTACATACAGGCCAGATATCTGGAGTACACCACTAATAGTTGCCCTGTGGACAGATTCTCTCACCTGAGCTGTGGATCTCTCCAGCTCCTCCAGAGTGACCATGGCCCTCTTGGCTGTTACTCTAATTAGTGCTCTCCTTGCCTGAACTGTCAGTTTAGGTGGATGGCCATGTCTTGGTAGGCTTGTAGTTCTGCCATACTCCTTCCATTTCAGATGATGGATTGAACAGTGCTCCATGAGATGTTCAGAGCTTGGGATCTTTTTTTATAACCTAACCCTGCTTAACAATTCCCCACAACTTTATCCTTGACCTGTCTGGTGTGTTTCTTGGTTTTCATTATGCAGTTTTATCACTGACGTTCACTAACAAACCTCTGAGGCCTTCACAGAACAGCTGTAATTATACTCAGAATAAATTGCACAAAAGTAAACTCTATTTACTAATTGGGTGACATCTGAAGGCAATTGGTCATCCTTCATTTTATTTAGGGGCATCAGAGTACAGGGGACTGAATACAAATTCACATCACACTTTCCAGATTTTTATTTTTTTTTAATATAGAAAATCATGTATCATTTTCTTTTGAATTCACACATAACTCCTGCTTTATGTTGTTCTGTCACATAAAATCCCAATAAAATACAGTTAAGTTTGTGGGTGTAACATGGAAAATGTGTAATAGTTCAAGGGGTATGAATACTTATTCAAGACAATGTAGATAATGCCCCTAAAAAAGTAGCGCCAAAATGTCCCATATTTTGACCCAGATGGTAATAATGTGCCTCACAGTAAAAATGCTATATTCTCTGTCCCAAATAGCAATAAAGCCATCTTTTGTACCACAGAATAATAGTGATCTTCTCAGTGTCCCATAGTGTAAACTGCTCTCACAGTAATAATTCTCCGCCCCCGGAATAATAATGCTCCATTTGTGTCCTCTAGACAGATATAATGCCCTTTGGAAAATAATAATTCCCCCGTTGTGCCCCCTAAAAAGTAATGTCACTTCTGGACATCAATAATGCCCCCTTGACAAGTAAAAATGCCCCCATTACCCAAAGTGCCCCCTAAAAAGTATCACTGACTCTTGATGACCACTGTATAAATAATAATGCCTCCCTGAGTGTCTTAAAAAATAAAATTTGCCACCTTTGTACCCCAGAAAATTTTTTAAGTTATATTTACCTGATTCCCTGGCTCATTCAGTCCTCTTGTACACTGCACAGCGATAGGTCAAGCCCGGGTGTACGGCATACATATTAGGACATCGTCAGACATCATACACAACTCCATCCTCCGTCAGGCAAAACTCCCTCCTACCTCAGACTTTAGACAAAACTCTGTCCTCCATCAGACATCAGACAAAACTCCGTCCTCCGTCAGGCAAAACTCCATCAGCCCTCAGACATCAGACAAAACTCCGTCCTCCGTCAGGCAAAACTCCATCAGCCCTCAGACATCAGACAATACTCCGTCCTCCGTCAGGCAAAACTCCATCAGACCTCAGACAAAACTCCGTCCTCCATCAGGCAAAACTCCATCAGACCTCAGACATCAGACAAAACTCAGTCCTCCATCAGGCAAAATTCCATCAGACCTCAGACATCAGACAAAACTCCGTCCTCCCTAACTCAAAATACGCCCTACTACACACACTCTTCACCTGACGGAGCTGCTAGCTGCTGGAGAGGCAAAGGACCTGTGATGACGTCATGACCATGTGACGAGTCACGTGTGTGGGAGGGGTCAGATGTGCACAGCAGCTGGTAGAGTGTACAGAACAGTAGCCATCAAATAGAGCTCTGTACTAGAGATGTGTGTGTAACCTGCATGTAGCAGAGCTGTGTACTGTGTTACAGAGATGTATGTGTAACCTGCATGTAGCAGAGCTGTGTACTGTGTTACGGAGATGTATGTGTAACCTGCAGGTAGCAGATCTGTATGTGTAACCTGCAGGTAGCAGAGCTGTGTACTGTGTAGCAGATCTGTATGTGTAACTTGCAGGTAGCAGAGCTGTGAACTGTGTAGTAGATCTGTATGTGTAACCTGCATGTAGCAGAGCTGTGTACTGTGTTACAGAGATGTATGTGTAACCTGCAGGTAGCAGAGCTGTGTACTGTGTAGTAGATCTGTATGTGTAACCTGCAGGTAGCAGAGCTGTGTACTGTGTAGCAGATCTGTATGTGTAACCTGCATGTAGCAGAGCTGTGTACTGTGTAGCAGAGCTGTATGTGTAACCTGCATGTAGCAGAGCTGTGTACTGTGTAGCAGTGCTGTATATGTAACCTGCATGTAGCAGTGCTGTGTACTGTGTAGCAGAGCTGTATGTGTAACCTGCATGTAGCAGTGCTGTGTACTGTGTAGCAGCGCTGTATGTGTAACCTGCATGTAGCAGAGCTGTGTGCTGTGTTACAGAGATGTATGTGTAACCTGCAGGTAGCAGAGCTGTGTACTGTGTAGCAGAGCTGTATGTGTAACCTGCATGTAGCAGAGCTGTGTACTGTGTGGCAGTGCTGTATGTGTAACCTGCATGTAGCAGAGCTGTGTACTGTGTCGCAGAGCTGTATGTGTAACCTGCATGTAGCAGTGCTGTGTACTGTGTAGCAGAGATGTATGTGTAACCTGCATGTAGCAGTGCTGTGTACTGTGTAGCAGAGCTGTATGTGTAACCAGAATGTAGCAGAGCTGTGTACTGTGTAGCAGAGCTGTATGTGTAATCTGCATGTATCAGAGCTGTGTGCTGTGTAGCGGAGCTGTATGTGTAACCTGCATGTAGCAGTGCTGTGTACTGTGTTACAGGGATGTGTGTGTAACCGCATGTAGCAGAGCTTTTTACTGTGTAACAGAGATGTGTGTGTAACCTGGGAACTATAAAAAAGTGTAAAATAAAACATAAAAATTCAGATCACCCCCCTTTTCCCAAAATGAAAATAAAAGAACTAAAAAAATACACATCATGGGTGTCGCAATGTGTAAAAACACCCATTGTATAAAAATATATTCCCCATACGGCAAACGGCAAAACAGAAAAAAAAAAAAAGTCCAAATGTCCGATTCGCCGTTTTTGGTTGCTTCATTTGCTACAAAAATGTTAATAAAAAGTGATCAAAAAGTCTTAAACACCCCAGAATGGTATCAGTAAAAAGTTCAGATTGCCCCGCAAAAAATGAGCCCCCATCCAGCTCTGTACACATAATTCCCCAAAAGTTATAGAGCTCAAAATATGACGACAAAAAAAAAAAATCTGATTCTGTAAATCTCCCGTCACTCCGAGTTACTCAGAATTGGTAGCCCTAATTAATAAATACATGCAACATGAATGCATATATGCCGCTTCACACAGATCACAAGTGTTAGGCCTCTTGCACATGAACGTTGTTGGTCCATTCCGTGCATTGGGGACAGCAATTTGCAGTCCCCAATGCACGGGCAATGTGCGTGCAGCAGCCGGGACAGATCCAGACCCATTCAACTTGAATGGGTCCGTGAATATGTTGTACTTTTTTGCTGTGCGGAGGCATGGCCAGAAACACCACGGAAGCACTCTGTAGCGCTTCTGTGGGGATCCGATCCGTGTTTCTGTTCCGTTCAAGTGAATGGGTCGACATCACGGATGCGGGATGCACACGGCTGGTGCCCTGTGTATTGCGGAACCGCCGTATGTGGTCCACAATACGACCACAGGCACACAGCGACCATGTGCAAGAGGCCTTACAAAGATGGGATTTAAGGTGCACATCCTCTTGTGCTTCCCATATTCCACAGATTTAGATCACACAGCTACTTACAGTTGTGCTGATAAGTTTACATACCCTTGCAGAATTTATGATTTCTTAAAGGGGTATTCTCATCTTCCCTTTTCATACTTACCTTCCTTGAGCGTGACGTTCTTCTCCCGGCCGGGCCGCGCTTGCGCAGAAGACTGAAGATCCTCTCCCGGCGGCATGCGCGTTCAGGACATTGCGCGGCCCAGCCGGGAGAGAATTTTCCGTCTTCTGCGCAAGCATGGCCCGGCTGGATTCGACAGGAGAGGTGGCCGTGACCAGGGGAGACCAAAGACAACATCAGGTAAGAGGGGACTTATTTTCTAAAAAAGGATGGAAATTGGGTAATAAAATGTATTTAGAAAAATGATCACTGTCAAATCATTAACAGATTTAACAGTGATCATTAAGATGAGAATACCCCTTTAACCATTGTTCAAAGAATATGATTGATACCACGGACACTTCTCTCTCGCTCATGGTTAGTGGTCGGCTGAAGCCATTTATGTCAAACAACGGTGTTTACTCTTTATAAATCATAATCACAACACAAACTCCCCAAATGACCCTGATCAGAAGTTTACACACCCCAGTTATTAATACCATGTATTGCCCCCTTTAACATCAATGACAGCTTGAAGTCTTTTGTGGCAGTTGTGGATGAGGCTCTTTATTTTCTCAGATGGTAAAACTGCCCATTCTTCCTGTTGAAAAAAAAAAGCAATTCCACCACAGTTTTACGGGATTTTTATTTACGACATTCGATGTGCGATAAAACTGACTGGTTACTTTTATTCTACAGGTCAGATCGAATCCGGCAATACCTTATATGTATAGTTTTTCTTGCGTTTTAATAGTGATAAAAAAATAAAAATATCCGGTTTTTTTTCTAGCCATATTTTGAGCCCTATAACTTTTTTGTAATTATGTGTACGGAGCTGGGTTGGGGCTCATTTTTTGCGGGGCAATCTAAACTTTTTACTGATACCATTCTGGGGTGTTTAAGACTTTTTGATCACTTTTTATTTACATTTTTGTAGCAAATGAAGTGACCAAAAACGGCGAATCGGACATTTGGACTCTTTATTTTTATACAATGGGCGTTTTTACACATTGCGAAACCCATGATGTGTCTTTTATTTTAATTTTGGGAAAAGGGGGGTGGTCTGAATATTTATGGGGTTTTTTTACACTTTTTTATAGTTCCCAGGTTACACACACATCTCTGTAACACAGTACACAGCTCTGCTACATGCGGTTAGACAAACTGCTCTATATACACAGTACACAGCTTTGCTACCTGCAGGTTGCACATACATCCCTGTAACACAGTACACAGCTCTGCTACCTGCAGGTTACACATACAGCTCCGCTACACAGCTCTGCTACATGCAGATTACACATACAGCCCTGCTACACAGTACACAGCTCTGCTACATTCAGGTTACACATACAGCTCTGCTACACAGTACACAGCACTGCTACATGCAGGTTACACATACAGCTCTGCTACACAGTACACAGCTCTGCTACATGCAGGTTACACATACAGATCTGCTACACAGTACACAGCACTGCAACATTCAGGTTACACATACAGCTCTGCTACACAGTACACAGCACTGCTACATGCAGGTTACACATACAGCTCTGCTACACAGTACACAGCTCTGCTACATGCAGGTTACACATACAGCTCTGCTACACAGTACACAGCTCTGCTACATGCAGGTTACACATACAGCTCTGTAACACAGTACACAGCTCTGCTACCTGCAGGTTACACATACAGATCTGCTACACAGTACACAGCTCTGCTACCTGCAGGTTACACATACAGATCTGCTACACAGTACACAGCTCTGCTACGTGCAGGTTACACATACAGATCTGCTACACAGTACACAGCTCTGCTACCTGCAGGTTACACATACATCTCTGTTTCACAGTACACAGCTCTGCTACCTGCAGGTTACACATACAGATCTGCTACACAGTACACAGCTCTGCTACCTGCAGGTTACACATACAGATCTGCTACACAGTACACAGCTCTGCTACCTGCAGGTTACACATACAGATCTGCTACACAGTACACAGCTCTGCTACATGCAGGTTACACATACAGATCTGCTACCTGCAGGTTACACATACATCTCTGTAACACAGTACACAGCTCTGCTATATGCAGGTTACACATACATCTCTGTAACACAGTACACAGCTCTGCTACATGCAGGTTACACACACATCTCTAGTACAGAGCTCTATTTGATGGCTACTGTTCTGTACACTCTACCAGCTGCTGTGCACATCTGACCCCTCCCACACACGTGACTCGTCACATGGTCATGACGTCATCACAGGTCCTTTGCCTCTCCAGCAGCTAGCAGCTCCGTCAGGTGAAGAGTGTGTGTAGTAGGGCGTATTTTGAGTTAGGGAGTAGAGTTGAGCGAACACCTGGATGTTCGGGTTCGAGAAGTTCAGCCGAACTTCCCGGAAATGTTCGGGTTCGGGATCCGAACCCGATCCAAACTTCGTCCCGAACCCGAACCCCATTGAAGTCAATGGGGACCCGAACTTTTCGGTACTAAAAAGGCTGTGAAACAGCCCAGGAAAAGGCTAGAGGGCTGCAAAAGGCAGCAACATGTAGGTAAATCCCCTGCAAACAAATGTGGATAGGGAAATGAATTAAAATAAAAATTAAATAAATAAAAATTAACCAAAATCAATTGGAGAGAGGCCCCGTAACAGACAATCAGGCTTCACGTCAGCCACCAGTGCAACAGTCCATTGGCATATATTTAGGCCCAGCACCCAGGCAGAGGAGAGAGGTCCCGTAACAGAGAATCTGGCTTCATGTCAGCAGAGAATCAGTCTGCATGTCATAGTAGAGAATCAGGCTTCACGTCAGCCACCACTGCAACAGTCCATTGTCATAAATTTAGGCCAAGCACCCAGGCAGAGGAGAGAGGTCCCGTAACAGACAATCTGGCTTCATGTCAGCAGAGAATCAGTCTTCATATCATAGCAGAGAATCAGGCTTCACGTCACCCACCACTGTAAGAGTCCATTTTCATAAATTTAGGCCCAGCACCCAGGCAGAGGAGAGAGGTCCCGTAACAGACAATCTGGCTTCATGTCAGCAGAGAATCAGTCTTCATATCATAGCAGAGAATCAGGCTTCACGTCAGCCACCAATGCAACAGTCCATTGTCAGATATTTAGGCCCAGCACCCAGGCAGAGGAGAGAGGTCCCGTAACAGACAATCAGGCTTCACGTCAGCCACCAGTGCAACAGTCCATTGGCATATACACTCACCTAAAGAATTATTAGGAACACCATACTAATACGGTGTTGTACCCCCTTTTGACTTCAGAACTGCTTTAAATCTACGTGGCATTGATTCAACAAGGTGCTGATAGCATTCTTTAGAAATGTTGGCCCATATTGATAGGATAGCATCTTGCAGTTGATGGAGATTTGAAGGATGCACATCCAGGGCACGAAGCTCCAGTTACACCACATCCCAAAGATGCTCTATTGGGTTGAGATCTGGTGACTGTGGGGGCCATTTTAGTACAGTGAACTCATTGTCATGTTCAAGAGACCAATTTGGAATGATTCGAGCTTTGTGACATGGTGCATTATCCTGCTGGAAGTAGCCATCAGAGGATGAGTACATGGTGGTCATGAAGGGATGGAGATGGTCAGAAACAACGCTCAGGTAACCCGTGGCATTTGAACGATGGCCAATTGGCACTAAGGGGCATAAAGTGTGCCCAGAAAACATCCCCCACACCATTACACCACCACCACCAGCCTTCACAGTGGTAACAAGGCATGATGGCTACATGTTCTCATTCTGTTTACGCCAAATTCGGACTCTACCATTTGAATGTCTCAACAGAAATCGAGACTCATCAGACCAGGCAACATTTTTCCAGTCTTCAACGGTCCAATTTTGGTGAGCTCGTGCAAATTGTAGCCTCTTTTTCCTATTTGTAGTGGAGATGAGTGGTACCCGGTGGGGTCTTCTGCTGTTGCAGCCCATCCGCCTCATGGTTGTGCGTGTTGTGGCTTCACAAATGCTTTGCTGCATACCTCGGTTGTAATGAGTGGTTATTTCAGTCAACATTGCTCTTCTATCAGCTTGAATCAGTCGGCCCATTATCCTCTGACCTCTAGCATCAACAAGGCATTTTCGCCCACAGGACTGCTGCATACTGGATGTTTTTCCCTTTTCACACCATTCTTTGTAAACCCTAGAAATGGTTGTGCGTGAAAATCCCAATAACTGAGCAGATTGTGAAATACTCAGACCGGCCCGTCTGGCACCAACAGCCATGCCACGCTCAAAATGGCTTAAATCACCTTTCTTTCCCATTCTGACATTCATTTTGGAGTTCAGGAGATTGTCTTGACCAGGACCACAACCCTACATGCATTGAAGCAACTGCCATGTGATTGGTTGACTAGATAATCGCATTAATGAGAAATAGAACAGGTGTTCCTAATAATTCTTTAGGTGAGTGTATTTAGGCCCAGCACCCAGGCAGAGGAGAGAGGTCCCGTAACAGAGAATCTGGCTTCATGTCAGCAGAGAATTAGTCTGCATGTCATAGCAGAGAATCAGGCTTCACGTCACCCAACATTGGAACAGTCCATTGGCATATATTTAGGCCCCGGCACCCAGACAGAGGAGAGGTTCATTCAAATTTGGGTAGCCTCGCAATATAATGGTAAAATGAAAATAAAAATAGGATTGAATGAGGAAGTGCCCTGGAGTACAATAATACATGGTTTAGGTGGAGGTAGTTAATGTCTAATCTGGACAAGGGACGGACAGGTCCTGTGGGATCCATGCCTGGTTCATTTTTATGAACGTCAGTTTGTCCACATTGGCTGTAGACAGGCGGCTGCGTTTGTCTGTAATGACACCCCCTGCCGTGCTGAATACACATTCAGACAAAACGCTGGCCGCCGGGCAGGCCAGCACCTCCAAGGCATAAAAGGCTAGCTCTGGCCACGTGGACAATTTAGAGACCCAGTAGTTGAATGGGGCCGAACCATCAGTCAGTACGTGGAGGAGTGTGCACACATACTGTTCCACCATGTTAGTGAAATGTTGCCTCCTGCTAACACGTTGCGTATCAGGTGGTGGTGCAGTTAGCTGTGGCGTGTTGACAAAACTTTTCCACATCTCTGTTATGCTAACCCTGCCCTCAGAGGAGCTGGCCGTGACACAGCTGCCTTGGCGACCTCTTGCTCCTCCTCTGCCTTGGCCTTGGGCTTCCACTTGTTCCCCTGTGACATTTGGGAATTCTCTCAGTAGCGCGTCTACCAACGTGCGCTTGTACTCGCGCATCTTCCTATCACGCTCCAGTGCAGGAAGTAAGGTGGGCACATTGTTTTTGTAGCGTGGATCCAGCAGGGTGGCAACCCAGTAGTCCGCACACGTTAAAATGTGGGCAACTCTGCTGTCGTTGCGCAGGCACTGCAGCATGTAGTCGCTCATGTGTGCCAGGCTGCCCAGGGGTAAGGACAAGCTGTCCTCTGTGGGAGGCGTATCGTCATCGTCCTGCCTTTCCCCCCAGCCACGCACCAGTGATGGACCCGAGCTGCGTTGGGTGCCACCCCGCTGTGACCAAGCTTCATCCTCATCCTCCTCCACCTCCTCCTCATCCTCGTTCTCCTCGTCCTCCAGTAGTGGGCCCTGGCTGGCCACATTTGTACCTGGCCTATGCTGTTGCCAAAAACCTCCCTTTGAGTCACTTCGAAGAGACTGGCCTGAAAGTGCTAAAAATGACCCCTCTTCCTCCTCCTCCTCCTCCTCCTCCTCCTGGGCCACCTCCTCTTCCATCATCGCCCTAAGTGTTTTCTCAAGGAGACATAGAAGTGGTATTGTAACGCTGATAACGGCGTCATCGCCACTGGCCATGTTGGTGGAGTACTCGAAACAGCGCAACAGGGCACACAGGTCTCGCATGGAGGCCCAGTCATTGGTGGTGAAGTGGTGCTGTTCTGTAGTGCGACTGACCCGTGCGTGCTGCAGCTGAAACTCCACTATGGCCTGCTGCTGCTCGCACAGTCTGTCCAGCATGTGCAAGGTGGAGTTCCACCTGGTGGGCACGTCGCATATGAGGCGGTGAGCGGGAAGGCCGAAGTTACGCTATAGCGCAGACAGGCGAGCAGCAGCAGGATGTGAACGCCGGAAGCGCGAACAGACGGCCCGTACTTTATGCAGCAGCTCTGACATGTCGGGGTAGTTGTGAATGAACTTCTGCACCACCAAATTCAGCACATGCGCCAAGCAAGGGATGTGTGTCAAGCTGGCTAGTCCCAGAGCTGCAACGAGATTTCGCCCATTATCACACACCACCAGGCCAGGCTTGAGGCTCACCGGCAGCAACCACTCGTCGGTCTGTTGTTCTATACCCTGCCACAACTCCTGTGCGGTGTGGGGCCTGTCCCCCAAACATATGAGTTTCAGAATGGCCTGCTGACGTTTACCCCGGGCTGTGCTGAAGTTGGTGGTGAAGGTGTGTGGCTGACTAGATGAGCAGGTGGAAGAAGAGGAGGAGGAAGTCGAGTAGGAGGAGGTGGCAACAGGAGGCAAAGAATGTTGCCCTGCGATCCTTGGCGGCGGAAGGACGTGCGCCAAACAGCTCTCCGCCTGGGGCCCAGCTGCCACTACATTTACCCAGTGTGCAGTTAGGGAGATATAGCGTCCCTGGCCGTGCTTACTGGTCCACGTATCTGTGGTTAGGTGGACCTTGCCACAGATGGCGTTGCGCAGTGCACACTTGATTTTATCGGATACTTGGTTGTGCAGGGAAGGCACGGCTCTCTTGGAGAAGTAGTGCCGGCTGGGAACAACATACTGTGGGACAGCAAGCGACATGAGCTGTTTGAAGCTGTCTGTGTCCACCAGCCTAAATGACAGCATTTCATAGGCCAGTAGTTTAGAAATGCTGGCATTCAGGGCCAGGGATCGAGGGTGGCTAGGTGGGAATTTACGCTTTCTCTCAAATGTTTGTGAGATGGAGAGCTGAACGCTGCCGTGTGACATGGTTGAGATGCTTGGTGACGGAGGTGGTGGTGGTGTTGGTGGTACATCCCCTGTTTGCTTGGCGGCAGGTGCCAACGTTCCTCCAGAGGCGGAGGAAGAGGCCGAGGCGGCAGCAGCAGAAGAAGTAGCAGGGGAGCCTGAGTGACTTCCTTGGTTTTAAGGTGTTTACTCCACTGCAGTTCATGCTTTGCATGCAGGTGCCTGGTCATGCAGGTTGTGCTCAGGTTCAGAACGTTAATGCCTCGCTTCAGGCTCTGATGGTACAGCGTGCAAACCACTCGGGTCTTGTCGTCAGCACATTGTTTGAAGTGCCATGCCAGGGAACTCCTTGAAGCTGCCTTTGGGGTGCTCGGTCCCAGATGGCGGCGGTCAGTAGCAGGCGGAGTCTCTTGGCGGCGGGTGTTCTGCTTTTGCCCACTGCTCCCTCTTTTGCTACGCTGTTGGCTCGGTCTCACCACTGCCTCTTCCTCCGAACTGTGAAAGTCAGTGGCACGACCTTCATTCCATGTGGGGTCTAGGACCTCATCGTCCCCTGCATCGTCTTCCACCAAAGTCTTGATCCCTGACCTCCTGTTTAGTCTGCACACTGCAGAAAGACGCAGCAGTTGGCACCTGTGTTTCGTCATCATCAGAGACATGCTGAGGTGGTATTCCCATGTCCTCATCATCAGGAAACATAAGTGGTTGTGTGTCAGTGCATTCTATGTCTTTCACCACTGGGGAAGGGCTAGGTGGATGCCCTTGGGAAACCCTGCCAGCGGAGTCTTCAAACAGCATAAGAGACTGCTGCATAACTTGAGGCTCAGACAGTTTCTCTGGTATGCATGGGGGTGATGTGACAGACTGATGGGGTTGGTTTTCAGGCGCCATCTGTGCGCTTTCTGCAGAAGACTGAGTGGGAGATAATGTGAACGTGCTGGATCAACTGTCGGCCACCCAATTGACTAATGCCTGTACCTGCTCAGGCCTTACCATCCTTAGAACGGCATTGGGCCCCACCATATATCGCTGTAAATTCTGGCGGCTACTGGGACCTGAGGTAGTTGGTACACTAGGAGGTGTGGATGTGGCAGAACGGCCACGTCCTCTCCCAGCACCAGAGGGTCCACTAACACCACCACGACCATGTCCACGTCCGCGTCCCTTACTAGATGTTTTCCTCATTGTTATCGTTCACCACAACAACAAAAATATTATTTGGCCCAATGTATTGTATTCAAATTCAGCTGAATATAAATTTGAGGCCTAGTATTTAGGCGCTGGGTGACCGGTATAGATTTACTGACAGAATTAGACTTGGAAATGCACAGTAGCGTGTGTGTGAAGTTATTCTGAATGACCCTATGTGCACCTTGAATATTATATACCCTTTTAGGGATAGAGTTCAAATAGCTCTGATACAGCAGAAACCACTAAATTAGGAAATTGCTAAATTGGGAATTGTATTTCAACCCAGAACAAAAAATGTGCTTTGACGGACACTAAATAACTTGCCCAGCCAGAACAGTACAGCGGTAACGACAGATTTAGCGGGATATAAATTTGAGGCCTAGTATTTAGGCGCTGGGTGACCGGTATGGATTTACTGACAGAATTAGACTTAGAAATGCACAGTAGCGTGTGTGTGAAGTTATTCTGAATGACCCTATGTGCACCTTGAATATTATATACCCTTTTAGGGATAGATTTCAAATAGCTCTGATATAGCAGAAACCACTAAATTATGAAATAGCTAAATTGGGAATTGTATTTCAACCCAGAACAAAAAATGTGCTTTGACGGACACTAAATAACTTGCCCAGCCAGAACAGTACAGCGGTAACGACAGATTTAGCGGGATATAAATTTGAGGCCTAGTATTTAGGCGCTAGGTGACCGGTATGGATTTACTGACAGAATTAGACTGGGATATGGCCAAAAAATAACCACACTATTGCTGGTTAAATGCACTTAGTGTGACAGCTTGACCAACCACACTACTGAGGGTTAAATGCACTTGGTGACAGGCGCAGCTTGCCCCTGATGTAGTATATGGCCAAAAAATGAACAGACTATTGCTGGTTAAATGCACTTGGTGTGACAGCTTGACCAACCACACTACTGAGGGTTAAATGCACTTGGTGATGGGCGCAGCTTGCCCCTGATGTAGTATATGGCCAAAAAATAAACAGACTATTGCTGGTTAAATGCACTTGGTGTGACAGCTTCACCTTCATGTAGGCTTTAGCCATAAAACAACCACACCATTGAGGGTTAAATGCACTTGGTGACGGGCGCAGCTTGCCCCTGATGTAGTATATGGCCAAAAAATGAACAGACTATTACTGGTTAAATGCACTTGGTGTGACAGCTTGACCAACCACACTACTGAGGGTTAAATGCACTTGGTGACGGGCACAGCTTGCCCCTGATGTAGTATATGGCCAAAAAATAAACAGACTATTGCTGGTTAAATGCACTTGGTGTGACAGCTTCACCCTGATGTAGGCTTTAGCCAAAAAACAACCACACCATTGAGGGTCAAATGCACTTGGTGACAGGCGCAGCTTGCCCCTGATGTAGTATATAGCCAAAAAATGAACAGACTATTGCTGGTTAAATGCACTTGGTGTGACAGCTTGACCAACCACACTACTGAGGGTTAAATGCACTTGGTGACAGGCGCAGCTTGCCCCTGATGTAGTATATGGCCAAAAAATGAACAGACTATTGCTGGTTAAATGCACTTGGTGTGACAGCTTGACCAACCACACTACTGAGGGTTAAATGCACTTGGTGACGGGCGCAGCTTGCCCCTGATGTAGTATATGGCCAAAAAATAAACAGACTATTGCTGGTTAAATGCACTTGGTGTGACAGCTTAACCAACCACACTACTGAGGGTTAAATGCACTTGGTGACGGGCGCAGCTTGCCCCTGATGTAGTATATGGCCAAAAAATGAACAGACTATTGCTGGTTAAATGCACTTGGTGTGACAGCTTGACCAACCACACTACTGAGGGTTAAATGCACTTGGTGATGGGCGCAGCTTGCCCCTGATGTAGTATATGGCCAAAAAATAAACAGACTGATGCTGGTTAAATGCACTTGGTGTGACAGCTTCACCTTCATGTAGGCTTTAGCCAAAAAACAACCACACCATTGAGGGTTAAATGCACTTGGTGACGGGCGCAGCTTGCCCCTGATGTAGTATATGGCCAAAAAATGAACAGACTATTACTGGTTAAATGCACTTGGTGTGACAGCTTGACCAACCACACTACTGAGGGTTAAATGCACTTGGTGACGGGCACAGCTTGCCCCTGATGTAGTATATGGCCAAAAAATAAACAGACTATTGCTGGTTAAATGCACTTGGTGTGACAGCTTAACCAACCACACTACTGAGGGTTAAATGCACTTGGTGACGGGCGCAGCTTGCCCCTGATGTAGTATATGGCCAAAAAATGAACAGACTATTGCTGGTTAAATGCACTTGGTGTGACAGCTTGACCAACCACACTACTGAGGGTTAAATGCACTTGGTGATGGGCGCAGCTTGCCCCTGATGTAGTATATGGCCAAAAAATAAACAGACTATTGCTGGTTAAATGCACTTGGTGTGACAGCTTCACCTTCATGTAGGCTTTAGCCAAAAAACAACCACACCATTGAGGGTTAAATGCACTTGGTGACGGGCGCAGCTTGCCCCTGATGTAGTATATGGCCAAAAAATGAACAGACTATTACTGGTTAAATGCACTTGGTGTGACAGCTTGACCAACCACACTACTGAGGGTTAAATGCACTTGGTGACGGGCACAGCTTGCCCCTGATGTAGTATATGGCCAAAAAATAAACAGACTATTGCTGGTTAAATGCACTTGGTGTGACAGCTTCACCCTGATGTAGGCTTTAGCCAAAAAACAACCACACCATTGAGGGTTAAATGCACTTGGTGACAGGCGCAGCTTGCCCCTGATGTAGTATATGGCCAAAAAATGAACAGACTATTGCTGGTTAAATGCACTTGGTGTGACAGCTTGACCAACCACACTACTGAGGGTTAAATGCACTTGGTGATGGGCGCAGCTTGCCCCTGATGTAGTATATGGCCAAAAAATAAACAGACTATTGCTGGTTAAATGCACTTGGTGTGACAGCTTCACCCTGATGTAGGCTTTAGCCAAAAAGCAACCACACCATTGAGGGTTAAATGCACTTGGTGACAGGCGCAGCTTGCCCCTGATGTAGTATATGGCCAAAAAATAAACAGACTATTGCTGGTTAAATGCACTTGGTGTGACAGCTTCACCCTGATGTAGGCTTTAGCCAAAAAACAACCACACCATTGAGGGTTATTTGCACTTGGTCGCAGCTTGTGCTGGCGCACCACAAGACACAAAATGGCCGCTGATCACCCCAGAAAAAAGTGACTGACAAACGGTCTGGGCAGCCTAAAAACAGTGAGCAATTGAGTATCAGCAGCTCAATGATCCACAGCTGCAGATCGATCAATTAATCAAGTCCTTTGCAGGAGTTAATCTGACTAATCTCGCCCTACTGTCGCAGCCGCAACCTCTCCCTATGCTGATCAGAGCAGAGTGACGGGCGGCGCTATGTGACTCCAGCTTAAATAGAGGCTGGGTCACATGGTGCTCTGGCCAATCACAGCCATGCCGATAGTAGGCATGGCTGTGACGGCCTCTTGGGGCAAGTAGTATGACGCTTGTTGATTGGCTGCTTTGCAGCCTTTCAAAAAGCGCCAAGAAAGCATCAAAAAGCGCCAAGAAAGCGACGAACACCGAACCCGAACCCAGACTTTTATGAAAATGTCCGGGTTCGGGTCCGTGTCACGGACACCCCAAAATTCGGTACGAACCCGAACTATACAGTTCGAGTTCGCTCATCCCTATTAGGGAGGACGGAGTTTTGGCTGATGTCTGAGGGAGGACAGAGTTTTAGCTGATGTCTGAGGTCTGATGGAGTTTTGCCTGACGGAGGACGGAGTTTTGTCTGATGTCTGAGGTCTGATGGAGTTTTGCCTGATGGAGGACGGAGTTTTGTCTGATGTCTGAGGGCTGATGGAGTTTTGCCTGACGGAGGACGGAGTTTTGTCTGATGTCTGATGGAGGACGGAGTTTTGGATGAGGGAGGACGGAGTTTTGTCTGAGGTCTGATGGAGTTTTGGATGAGGGAGGACGGAGTTTTGTCTGAGGTATGATGGAGTTTTGGATGAGGGAGGACAGAGTTTTGTCTAAAGTCTGAGGTAGGAGGGAGTTTTGCCTGACGGAAGATGGAGTTGTGGATGATGTCTGACGATGTCCTAATATGTATGCCGTAGCCCTGGCATTTTAGGGGCCTAAATGCGTGCAAAGTAGTTTGAAATCAAAATCTGTAAAAAATGTGGGCCTCTTAGGAATGTGGGCCCCTTTGCCCACCTAGGCTGCAAAAAAGTGTCACACATGTGGTATCGCCGTACTCAGGAGAAGTTGGGGAATGTGTTTTTGGGTGTCATTTTACATATACCCATGCTGGGTGAGATAAATATATTGGTCAAATGCCAACTTTGTATAAAAAAATGGGAAAAGTTGACTTTTGCCGAGTTATTTCTCTTACCCAGCATGGGTATATGTAAAATGACACCCCAAAACACATTCCCCAAATTTTCCTGAGTACGGCGATACCACATGTGTCACACTTTTTTGCCGCCTAGGTGGGCAAAGGGGCCCACATTCCAAAGAGCACCTTTTGGATTTCACAGGCCATTTTTTACAGATTTTGATTGCAAACTACTTTGCACGCATTTGGGCCCCTAAAATGCCAGGGCAGTATAACTACCCCACAAGTGACCCCATTTTGGAAAGAAGACACCCCAAGGTATTCCGTGAGGGGCATGGCGAGTTCCTAGAATTTTTTATTTTTTGTCACAAGTTAGTGGAATATGAGACTTTGTAATAAAAAATAAAAATCATCATTTTCCGCTAACTTGTGACAAAAATTAAAAAATTCTAGGAACTCGCCATGCCCCTCATGGAATAACTTGGGGTGTCTTCTTTCCAAAATGGGGTCACTTGTGGGGTAGTTATACTGCCCTGACATTTTAGGGGCCCATATGCGTGAGAAGTAGTTTGAAATTAAAATCTGCAAAAAATGCCCTGTGAAATCCGAAAGGTGCTCTTTGGAATGTGGGCCCATTTGCCCACCTAGACTGCAAAAAAGTGTCACACATGTGGTATCGCCGTATTCAGGAGAAGTTGGGGAATGTGTTTTGGGGTGTCATTTTACATATACCCATGCTGGGTAAGAGAAATAACTCGGCAAAAGTCAACTTTTCCCATTTTTTTATACAAAGTTGGCATTTGACCAATATATTTATCTCACCCAGCATGGGTATATGTAAAATGACACCCAAAAACACATTCCCCAACTTCTCCTGAGTACGGCGATACCACATGTGTGACACTTTTTTGCAGCCTAGATGCGCAAAGGTGCCCAAATCCCTTTTAGGAGGGCATTTTTAGACATTTGGATCCCAGACTTCTTCTCATGGTTTAGGGCCCCTAAAAAGCCAGGGCAGTATAAATCACCCAAATGTGACCCCATTTTGGAAAGAAGACACCCCAAGGTATTCAATGAGGGGCCTGGCGAGTTCATAGAAAAAAAAATTTTGGGCATAAGTTTGCGAAAATTGTTTTTTTTTTTTTTTTTTTTTTTTCTCACAAAGTCTCACTTTCCACTAACTTGGGACAAAAATTTTAATCTTTCATGGACTCAATATGCCCCTCAGCAAATACCTTGGGGTGTCTTCTTTCCAAAATGGGGTCATTTGTGGGGTGTTTGTACTGCCCTGGCATTTGAGGGTCTCCGCAATCATTACATGTATGGCCAGCATTAGGAGTTTCTGCTATTCTCCTTATATTGAGCATACAGGTAATGAGATTTTTTTTTTCCGTTCAGCCTCTGGGCTGAAAGAAAAAAAATTAACGGCACAGATTTCTTCATTCACATCGATTAATGTGGATGAAAAAATCTCTGCCCAAAAAAAAATAAAGGAGGGGAAAGGCGTCTGCCAGGACATAGGAGCTCCGCCCAACATCCATACCCACTTAGCTCGTATGCCCTGGCAAACCCGATTTCTCCATTCACATCAATCGATGTGGATGAATAAATCATTGCCGGGATTTTTTTATTTATTTTTTTATATACAAAGTGTTTGCCAAAGCATATGAACACCGCCGCCTCCTCAGCTCATAAGCCTCGGCAAACGTATCTTTTACTGCAGAGGAGAAATCTCGTCTTGCAGCGCCGCATACACCGACTTGTGTGTAATCTGACAGCAGCGCAATGCTTCTGTCAGAATGCTCATCAGTGCTGCAGCTAGTCGATCGGTTGGTCCACCTGGAAGGTAAAGATAAAAAAGAAAAAACCAGGCCGCAATGCAATAAATTTTATTAACTTTATAATAACCTTTGAACAGAACATATAAACTTTATTTACCTTTTGGAACTGAACGTTAACTTTTTTGCTTACTGTTTTTTTTTTTTTGTTTTGTTTTGTTTTTTACCTTTATAGGACAAACCTCTCCTTCCCCATGGGACAATGTGCAAAGCGCAAATCGCCCAAAGATATGGCGAAGTGCATTATACACTTTGTCCCAGGTGAAAGGAGAGGTTTGCAGCAACTTTGTGTGAATGGGCCCTAATAGCCTGTGTGCCTGTCCTGTGAGATGTGATCCCTATGCTAAGTGTACCTGTGTGTGGTACTTCCGGAAACACTTCCCTAAGCATAGGGCAGGGTGGTCAAGGCAGTCAGGACAGAAATAGCGGGTGTTACGCCTTATTCCATTCCTGCTACATACACGACATCTTTTTCGGGGTGACGGTTGGGTTGAGGTACCAGCAACGACATTGGGGAAATGTCGCTCGTGTAGACGGCTAACTACACTGGTGGATGGGGCCACGGAACCTCCTGGATACAGGAGGTTCTCGATGATCTCTTCCTGAAATTTGAGGAAGGATCCTGTTCTCCCAGCCTTACTGTAGAGAACAAATCTATTATATGCAGCCAATTGAATAAAATATACAGACACCTTCTTATTCCAGCGTCTGATGCGTCGGGAAACTAAATACGGAGCCAACATTTGTCCATATAAAGATGGTACCCCTTGGCAAATAAGGGTGACACCAAGTCCCAGACTGTCTTCCCACTGCTCCCCAGGTAGTCAGGGCAACCGACCGGCTCCAGGGTCTGATCTTTTCCCTCATAGATCCGAAATTTGTGGGTATAGCCTGTGGCCCTTTCACAGAGCTTATACAATTTGACCCCATACCGGGCGCGCTTGCTTGGGATGTATTGTTTGAAGCCAAGGCGCCCGGTAAAATGTATTAGGGACTCGTCTACGCAGATGTTTTGCTCAGGAGTATACAAATCTGCAAATTTCTGGTTGAAGTGGTCTATGAGGGGCCGAATTTTGTGGAGCCGGTCAAAAGCTGGGTGGCCTCTGGGCGGGAGGTGGTGTTGTCGCTAAAGTGCAGGAAACGCAGGATGGTCTCAAATCGTGCCCCGGACATAGCAGCAGAGAACATGGGCATGTGATGAATTGGGAATGTGGACCAATATGACCGCAATTCATGCTTTTTGTTTCATGTTTAGGAGAAGGCCCATAAAAATTTTAATTTCGGAAACTTGGACTGGTTTCAACCAGAAAGGCTGGGCATAAAAGCTTCCTGGGTTGGCTGATATAAATTGAGTGGCATACCTATTTTTTTCTGCCACAACTAATTCCAAGAGCTCCGCAGTCAAGAACAGCTCAAAAAATGCCAGGGCCGAACCGATCTGAGCTGTCTCAACCCGAACTTCAGACTGGGCGGTGAAAGGGGGAACTACAGGTGCGGCTGAAGTTGGGGACTGCCAATCAGGATTTGCCAGCACCAGGGATTCTAGGGGCTCTACGGGCCTGTCTGTGCGGTGGCTGCGACGGGGTAACTACTGCACGTGCCACCGTACCAGCTTCAACTGTCCTTCTGGTGCTCGCCACTTCACCATGTTGTACGGCAGTGCTGGTACTAGGTCCAGGATTTGCTGCGCTGCTGGTGTATGCCTCACCACGTAATCCGACAGCGCCAGCCCCACTCTGCTGTCCTTGAAGCAGATCCTGCGCAACCTGTGGTCTAGCGACACGGGGCCGGGTACGCCTGGTGCTATCAGGGACCTCAACCTCCTCGTCCGAACTTTGAGTCAGACTGCCACTGCTTTCTACAGGTTCATATTCTGACCTGCTAGATTCATCAGATGAGGGTTCCCATTCCTCATCCGACTGGGTCAGAAGCCTGTTGGCCTCTTCAGAAGAATACCCCCTGTTTGATATTTGGGCTACTAAATTTAGGGGTATTCCCTGAGACTACCCAAGAAAAAAAGCAAGCCTGTCTTACAAATGGGAGGCTAGCGAAGTACCGGAGGCCGCTGCGGTTGATAAAAAATATCAAAACTGTTTTTTTTTTTTTATCGCCGCAGCGCTTGTAAAGAGATTGTGCAGTGATAAAAAAAAAAAAAAATGTTGTCACTGCGGCGAGGGCGGGCGTGGGTGAACGCACGTGTGGGCGACCGATCAGGCCTGATCGGGCAAACACTGCGTTTTGGGTGGAGGGCGAACTAAGGTGACACTAATACTATTATAGATCTAACTGTGATCAGTTTTGATCACTTACAGATACTATAAAAGTACAAATGCTGATTAGCGATACGCTAATCAGCGAATAAGTGACTGCGGTGCGGTGGGCTGGGCGCTAAACGATCCCTAACTACCTAACCAAGGGGCCTAAACTATCCCTAAAACCTAACAGTCAATAACAGTGAAAAAAAAAGTTACAGTTTACACTGATCACTTTTTTCCTTTCACTAGTGATTGACAGGGGCAAGAAGGGGTGATCAAGGGGCTAATTGGGGTGCAGGGGGGTGATCTGGGGCTATGTGTGGTGTTTGCTGCTACTCACTGTGATGCCTGCTCCTCTGCTGAGACCAACCGACGAAAAGGACCAGCAGAGGACCAGGGAAGCCATTTAACACATTATATTTACAAATATAATGTGTTAGATGGCTTCTGAATGGAGATTTTAAAAATCGCCAGCCTGCCAGCAACGATCATTGGCTGGCAGGCTGGTGACGAAATTGTGCTTGAACTTTTGCCGGCCCGCGATCCGCATGCGCGGGCCGGCTCGACCGAAATCTCGCGTCTCGCGAGATGATGCACGGATGCGTCCAGGAGGAATGAATTGACCGCCTCCAGGACGCATCCGTGCGTTAGGCGGTCCAGAGGAGGTTAACAGCTGAAGGCAGAATGACGTTTGATCGCTTTGCACAGACGTCTCCCTTGCTGCTACCACAATGGCTGAAAAACAGCCTTATCAGCAAGTCCTCCCCCTCTTAGGCCCCTTTCACACGGGCGAGCTTTCCGTGCGGGTGCGATCCGTGCGGCGAACGTATGGCACCCGCACTAGATCCTGACCCATTCATTTCTATGGGGCTGTGCACATGAGCGATGTTTTTAACGCATCACTTGTGCGTTCAGTTGAAATCGCAGCATGTTCTATATTGTCAGATTTTTACGTGACGCAGGCCCCATAGAAATGAATGGGGTGTGTGAAAATCGGATGGCATCCGCAAGCAAGTACGGATGCCATGCGATTTGCACGCACGGTTGCTAGGAGACGATCGGGATGGAGACCCAATCATTATTATTTTCCCTTATAACATGGTTATAAGGGAAAATAATAGCATTCTGAATACAGAATGCATAGTAAAACAGCGCTAGAGGGGTTAAAAAAATAAAATAAAAAATTTAACTCACCTTAGTCCACTTGCTCCCGAAGCCCGGCATCTCCTTGTGCCTCCTCTGCTGATGAACAGGACCTGGGGTGAGCTGCTCCATTAAATAGAGCTTAAGGACCTTCGATGACGTCACTCCGGTCATCACATGGTCTTTTACCATGGTGAATCACCATGGTAAAAGATCATGTGACGTACCATGTGATGACCGGAGTGACGTCATCGAAGTTCCTTAACCGGTATTTAATGCAGCAGCTCACCCCAGGTCCTGTTCATCAGCAGAGGAGACACAAGGAGATGCCGGGCTTCGCGAGCAAGTGGACTAAGGTGAGTTAAATTATTTTTTATTTTTTTTTAACCCCTCTAGCGCTGTTTTACTATGCATTCTGTATTCAGAATGCTATTATTTTCCCTTATAACCATGTTATAAGGGAAAATAATACAATCTTTAGAACATCAATCCCAAGCCCGAACTTCTGTGAAGAAGTTCGGGTTTGGGTACCAAACATGCGCGATTTTTCTCACGCGAGTGCAGCGCATGACAATGTTTTGCACTCGCGTGGGAAAATCGCGCATTTTCCCGCAACCCGCCCGGCTCTTATCCGGGCAAAAAAACTCACGCCCGTGTGAAAGAGGCCTTACTCTCAGGGTAATCTGAGCATCCTTTTTCTTCCCTCATGGTTTTTACCACTGATATGTGCAGTCAAATGGTGCTGAGAGGACAACTTTTTGTGAAATTCATAACCAACATGATTTGTTACGGAATGATTCCCTCTTCCTAAGTTGGTTATTATTTGTTTTTTGTTTTTTTATTTAATTTAATGGGGTTTGGGGGGATTGGAGTATTTGAGGGTGAAGGAGATAGAGGGAGAAAGGAAATTTCATTTTTTTTTTTGTAGATGGGGTAATTAAAATTATTTCTTGGAATGTCTCGTGGTTGAATAATAGAACTAACCTCAGTTGTTTGCCTACAAGAAATACAATTAGTAGGTGAAAGATCTGATTTTTTTATGGGCTGATTGAGTTGTACACCATTTCACTTGACTGAATCAAATTACTCAAGTGGTGTTACAATTATTATGAACAGGAGTGTACATTTCCAATTGAAGGATAAAGTGGCACTAGGGGGCATTACATTTTTTGCACAGTTAGGCCTTATGCACACGACAGTATTTTTTCACGGCCTTCCGGGGTTCCGTTGTTCCGTGATCTGTGTCCGTTTTTTCTTCCATTGTGCCTCCGTGTGTCCGTTTGTTTGCGGACCGTCAGAAACCAAGGAATGGTGAAAAAAATGTCATTTTATTAACTCCACCCAGGATACTGGTATAAATCAAGGTCACCTGAGTTTGGTTTTGTGGCCATTTTCTGTAGTCTTTACAGAGTACAGAGGTTATTTTGGTTGCTTATCTTTGCTGTATCACCATGTCGGATTCAGAGGAAGAGGTCTTACTGCATTGGCTTGTTTCTCAGCGATGGGGACAGCGCACTCCTTTGTTGGATGAGGAACCGAGTAGAAGGCATAGATTTTGGGTCCATCCGATTGTTTCTCAATGTTACCGGAAAGGACACTTTCATACCCTCTACAAAGATCTGCGGCTGCATCCAGAGAAGAGAAGTTTTTTTCCTTCTGTCGGATGTCAGTGGGTACATTTGATCATTACCTTCATTGACACCAATATGAGGCACAGCATTTCTCCTGAGGAAAGGCTCATTGTCACGTTGAGGTAAGCAATATTTTATGTTTAAATTTCCTAAAGTAATGTGCACTGCTTGTGTCAGGGATAACATGTGCTAGAAAATGGCTGCTGTTAGACATGTGCTACTGTTTGCTGAAGTAACCTTTCTTTGACCATAATGTTTTGTGGAATTGCATTTTTTTGTTTGTTTTGTAAGCCGTTAATCCCTGTCACATAACATCCCAATATTGAAGGTTGTTTTTTCTTTTGTGAAAGTTTAAAACTTGTGTTCAGCTAACGTCCTAGAGACACTCCAATAATCCTCTGCATTCGCCAGTAGTTACGGTAGTGAAAAATGGTTATTTAATTAGTCAGTCAGCCAGGTTACAGCAGGCAGTAACCTGCCTGTCTGAGTGAATAACTTGCAATTTTTTTACTAACTATTGGTGAGTGCAGGGGATTATTGTAGTGTCTAGAAGAATTGGGACCCTCAGTCAGGATCCCTTTCTGCGTGCACCACCCTGTTTGAAGCCTATATACCGGTCTGTATCCTATTTTGTCGGATTGTGGTGCTGCAAACCCCTGCGTTTTTCAGCTAACATCCTAATCATGCATAATGTTCACATAATTCTGAAGTGGCTCATAACTTTCTGCATTTCTAAGGGGCTAAACACAGTTGTTGGCAGTTAGTTGTGGTAGTACTGCCCACACCCCAATAGCTGGTAGTGTTTTTCTCTTAGACCGTTTTTTTTTTTTGGTTGTTTTTTGTTTTTTTTTGTTTGGTTTAGTCTGGTTTAGTCAACAATGGACATAGGGCAGTGATGGCAAGCCGTTTACATAGCGAGTTCCAAAATTTCAACCCAAAACCCACATATTTTTTACTAAATGGCAACAAGGCAATTTAACCTGAATACTATAGTCCAATATAGTTTATCTTCCATGTATTTTGACACTTAACTATAATAGACTGTCTACATCCAGTACTGCCTGTTCATAGTGTGTCCTGTGCTGATGAATGGTAAGAAAAGTCTAAGTTATATTGGTACACCTTAGAGTTTTTATAGGGTGCGTGTGCCCACAGACAGGGCCCTGAGTGCTGCCTCTGGCATCCATGCCATAGGTTTGCCACCACTGACATAGGGTGTTTTAAATCATTTGTTGTATACAACATTATAATGTTGTATACAACAAATGATTTAAAGCATACATGTATCTGATGTTCCCTTTGATTTACTGCTGACTGATTTCTTTTCCTTTTTCCACAGATTCCTTGCAACTGGGAACTCTTTTGCCTCCCTGCATTTTGAGTTTCTTTTAGGAACCTCGACAATTTCTCGGATTGTACGTCACACTTGCCAAGTCATCTGGCTGCAACTCCAAGAGACAATGATGCCGCAGCCCAAGGCGGACGATTGGCTTCGGATTGCTGAGGGCTTCCAAATTTCTGCGCAGTTTCCAAACTGCATCGGGGCAATGGATGGCAAGCAAATCTGTGTAAAGAAGCCTCCTCACTCAGGGTCCCGATTCTTCAATTATAAACAGTATTTTTTGGTAGTGCTGAT
Source organism: Bufo gargarizans (assembly GCF_014858855.1). Taxonomy (NCBI): domain Eukaryota; kingdom Metazoa; phylum Chordata; class Amphibia; order Anura; family Bufonidae; genus Bufo; species Bufo gargarizans. The sequence goes on along the minus strand of NC_058082.1, from coordinate 394,345,140 downwards.
GGCTGTTGCTGACAGTAACTACCGGTTTATAATGGTTGATATCGGGGCCTATGGAAGCACTGCTGATTCTCGCATCTCTAGTGCTTCTAGAATGGGTGAGCGGCTTCGTGCCAACCAGCTTGCCCTGCCCAAGGCCAGAAGACTGCCCGGATCTGCTGGTCCGCCGGCTCCATTTGTCATTGTGGCGGATGAAGGGTTTGCATTGACTCCCCATGTTATGCGGCCCTTCTCAAAGCGTGGTTTGGATGTCAGGAGGCGTATTTTCAACTACCGGTTGACTCGTTCCCGTCGGTATGTTGAGTGCGCTTTCGGGATACTCTCTAGCAAGTGGAGGGTGTTTTTGTCATTCATACAGATGAATCCGGAGAATGCTACCCTGGTGATTCAAGCTTGTGTTGTTCTACACAACTTCACCAGGATTCACGAGGCTTCCTCTTCTGTTGACATGGATGATCTTCCTACGTCATCAAAATTGGGTTTGGAAAGGACCCTGCATAGATAACTTGGGACTGCTGGCATTGCAGCTTGGGAACTCTATGCAAACTACTTTTACAGCCCAGAGGGGTCCTTGCCATGGCAGAGGGACGCTATTCGTGGCAGTTTTTGAAATCTTCTGGCCTCTTTAGTTGTTTGTTATTTTGTAGATAGTTTCTAAAAATTTACTGTGGTAGTTGAGTGTGGGGACTCGCAAGAGACTGAGGACCCTTGACGCGGGCTTGCGGGTTGAGGTTTGTGGATTCCAAATTTTAAAATCCATAATCTTTTTTTATAAATATTCTTATGTAGGACTACTTTTAACAACATTTTGTAGGATTTTTAAATATGCTTCCAAAAACCTTCTAATACCTCTTTAATATATTATTTTTGAACCAATTATGTAGCCTAATAAAGTGTGCATACTTAACCTCCTCAGGACTGCCGTACGCAGGATTGCGTCCTGCCGGCGGTCCTGCTCTTCTGGGTGGACGCATATACGCGTCCTCCCGCGAGAGCCGAGATTTCCTGTGAACGCGCGCGCTCACAGGAACGGAAGGTAAGCGAGTGGATCTCCAGCCTGCCAGCGGCGATCGCTCGCTGGCAGGCTGGAGATCCGAATTTTTTAACCCCTAACAGGTATATTAGACGCTGTTTTCATAACAGCGTCTAATATACCTCCTACCTGGTCCTCTGGTGGTCCCTTTTGTTAGGATCGACCACCAGAGGACTCAGGTAGGTCAGTACAGTCCCACCAAACACCACACTACACTACACTACACCCCCCCGTCACTTATTAACCCCTTATAAACCCCTGATCACCCCATATAAACTCCCTGATCACCCCCCTGTCATTGATCACCGCCCTGTCATTGATCACCCCCCTGTCAGGCTCCGTTCAGACGTCCGCATGATTTTTACGGATCCGATCCATGTATCCATGGATCCGTAAAAATCATGCAGACGTCTGAATGGAGCCTTACAGGGGGGTGATCAATGACAGGCGGGTGATCACCCATATACACTCCCTGATCACCCCCTGTCATTGATCACCCCTCTGTCATTGATCACCCCCCTGTCAGGCTCCATTCAGACGTCCGCATGATTTTTACGGATCCGATCCATGTATCCATGGATCCGTAAAAATCATGCGGACTTCTGAATGGAGCCTTACAGGGGGGTGATCAATGACAGGCGGGTGATCACCCATATACACTCCCTGATCACCCCCTGTCATTGATCACCCCCCTGTCATTGATCACCCCCCTGTCAGGCTCCATTCAGACGTCCGCATGATTTTTACGGATCCGATCCATGTATCCATGGATCCGTAAAAATCATGCGGACGTCTGAATGGAGCCTTACAGGGGGGTGATCAATGACAGGGGGGTGATCAATGACAGGGGGTGATCACCCATATACACTCCCTGATCACCCCCTGTCATTGATCACCCCCCTGTCATTGATCACCCCCCTGTCATTGATCACCCCCCTGTCAGGCTCCATTCAGACGTCCGCATGATTTTTACGGATCCGATCCATGGATCCGTAAAAATCATGCGGACGTCTGAATGGAGCCTTACAGGGGGGGTGATCAGTGACAGGGGGGTGATCACCCTGATTACCCTGATCACCCCCTGTCATTGATAACCCCCCTGTAAGGCTCCATTCAGACGTCCGCATGCGTTCTGTGGATCCGATCCATGTATCCATGGATCCGTAAAAAATCATGCGGATGTCTGAATGGAGCCTTACAGGGGGGGTGATCAGTGACAGGGGGGTGATCACCCTGATTACCCTGATCACCCCCTGTCATTGATAACCCCCCTGTAAGGCTCCATTCAGACGTCCGCATGCGTTCTGTGGATCCGATCCATGTATCCATGGATCCGTAAAAAATCATGCGGATGTCTGAATGGAGCCTTACAGGGGGGGTGATCAGTGACAGGGGGGTGATCACCCTGATTACCCTGATCACCCCCTGTCATTGATAACCCCCCTGTAAGGCTCCATTCAGACGTCCGCATGCGTTCTGTGGATCCGATCCATGTATCCATGGATCCGTAAAAAATCATGCGGATGTCTGAATGGAGCCTTACAGGGGGGGTGATCAATGAAAGGGGGGTGATCAGGGAGTCTATATGGGTGATCACCCCCCTGTCATTGATCACCCCCCTGTCATTGATCACTCCCCCCCTGGTAAGGCTCTATTCAGCCATTTTTTTGGCACAAGTTAGCGGACATTTTTTGTTTGTTTTTGTTTTTTCTTACAAAGTCTCATATTCCACTAACTTGTGTCAAAAAATAAAATCTCACATGGACGCACCATACCCCTCACGGAATCCAAATGCGTAAACATTTTTAGACATTTATATTCCAGACTTCTTCTCACGCTTTAGGGCCCCTAAAAAGCCAGGGCAGTATAAATACCCCACATGTGACCCCATTTCGGAAAGAAGACACCCCAAGGTATTCCGTGAGGGGCATATTGAGTCCATGAAAGATTGAAATTTTTGTCCTAAGTTAGCGGAAATTGAGACTTTGTGAGAAAAAAAACAAAAAAAAATCAATATCCGCTAACTTTTGCAAAAAAATAAAAAATTCTAGGAACTCGCCATGCCCCTCATTGAATACCTTGGGGTGTCTTCTTTCCAAAGTGGGGTCACATGTGGGGTATTTATACTGCCCTGGCTTTTTAGGGGCCCGAAAGCGTGAGAAGAAGTCTGGGATCCAAATGTCTAAAAATGCCCTCCTAAAAGGAATTTGGGCCCCTTTGCGCATCTAGGCTGCAAAAAAGTGTCACACATGTGGTATCGCCGTTCTCAGGAGAAGTTGGGGAATGTGTTTTGGGGTGTCATTTTACATATACCCATGCTGGGTGAGATAAATATCTTGGTCAAATGCCAACTTTGTATAAAAAAATGGGAAAAGTTGTCTTTTGCCAAGATATTTCTCTCACCCAGCATGGGTATATGTAAAATGACCCCCCAAAACACATTGCCCAACTTCTCCTGAGTACGGCGATACCAGATGTGTGACACTTTTTTGCAGCCAAGGTGGGCAAAGGGGCACCTTTCGGATTTCGCAGGCCATTTTTTACACATTTTGATTGCAAGGTACTTCTTACACATTTGGGCCCCTAAATTGCCAGGGCAGTATAACTACGCCACAAGTGACCCCATTTTGGAAAGAAGACACCCCAAGGTATTCCGTGGGGGGCACGGCGAGTTCCTAGAATTTTTTATTTTTTGTCACAATTTAGCGGAAAATGATGATTTTTCTTTTTTTTTCTTTTTTCCTTACAAAGTCTCATATTCCACTAACTTGCGACAAAAAATAAAAAATTCTAGGAACTCGCCATGCCCCTCACGGAATACCTTGGGGTGTCTTCTTTCCAAAATGGGGTCACTTGTGGGGTAGTTATACTGCCCTGGCAATTTAGGGGCCCAAATGTGTGAGAAGAACTTTGCAATCAAAATGTGTAAAAAATGCCCTGCAAAATCCGAAAAGTGCACTTTGGAATATGTGCCCCTTTGCCCACCTTGGCAGCAAAAAAGTGTGACACATCTGGTATCGTCGTACTCAGGAGAAGTTGGGCAATGTGTTTTGGGGTGTCATTTTACATATACCCATGCTGGGTGAGAAAAATATCTTGGTCAAATGCCAACTTTGTATAAAAAAATGGGAAAAGTTGTCTTTTCCCAAGATATTTCTCTCACCCAGCATGGGTATATGTAAAATGACAGCCCAAAACACATTCCCCAACTTCTCCTGAGAACGGCGATACCAGATGTGTGACACTTTTTTGATGCCAAGGTGGGCAAAGGGGCACATATTCCAAAGTGCACCTTTCGGATTTCACCGGTCATTTTTTACAGATTTTGATTGCAAAGTACTTCTCACACATATGGGCCCCTAAATTGCCAGGGCAGTATAACTACGCCACAAGTGACCCCATTTTGGAAAGAAGACACCCCAACGTATTCCGTGAGGGGCATGGTGAGTTCCTAGAATTTTTTATTTTATGTCGCAAGTTAGTGGAATATGAGACTTTGTAAGGAAAAAAGAGAAAAAAAAAATCATCATTTTCCGCTAACTTGTGACAAAAAATAAAAAATTCTAGGAACTCGCAGTGCCCCTCACGGAATACCTTAGGGTGTCTTCTTTCCAAAATGGGGTCACTTGTGGTGTAGTTATACTGCCCTGGCAATTTAGGGGCCCAAATGTGTGAGAAGTACCTTGCAATCAAAATGTGTAAAAAATGGCCTGCAAAATCCGAAAGGTGCACTTTGGAATATGTGCCCCTTTGCTCACCTTGGCAGCAAAAAAGTGTGACACATCTGGTATCGCCGTACTCAGGAGAAGTTGGGGAATGTGTTTTGGGGTGTCATTTTACATATACCCATGCTGGGTGAGAAAAATATCTTGGTCAAATGCCAACTTTGTATAAAAAAATGGGAAAAGTTGTCTTTTGCCAAGATATTTCTCTCACCCAGCATGGGTATATGTAAAATGACACCCCAAAACACATTCCCCAACTTCTCCTGAGTACGGCGATACCACATGTGTGACACTTTTTTGCTGCCAAGGTGGGCAAAGGGGCGCATATTCCAAAGTGCACCTTTCGGATTTCACCGGTCATTTCTTACACATTTTGATTGCAAAGTTCTTCTCACACATTTGGGCCCCTAAATTGCCAGGGCAGTATAACTACCCCACAAGTGACCCCATTTTGGAAAGAAGACACCCCAAGGTATTCTGTGAGGGGCATGGTGAGTTCCTAGAATTTTTTATTTTTTGTCGCAAGTTAGTGGAATATGAGACTTTGTAAGAAAAAAATAAAAAATAAAAATCATCATCATTTTCCACTAACTTGTGACAAAAAATAAAAAGTTCTATGAACTCACTATGCCCATCAGCGAATACCTTAGGGTGTCTACTTTCCGAAATGGGGTCATTTGTGGGGTTTTTCTACTGTTTGGGCATTGTAGAACCTCAGGAATCATGACAGGTGCTCAGAAAATCAGAGCCGTTTCAAAAAGCGGAAATTCACATTTTTGTACCATAGTTTGTAAATGCTATAACTTTTACCCAAACCATTTTTTTTTTTGCCCAAACATTTTTTTTTTATCAAAGACATGTAGAACTATAAATTTAGCGAAAAATTTATATATGGATGTCGGTTTTTTTGCAAAATTTCACAGCTGAAAGTGAAAAATGTCATTTTTTTGCAAAAAAATCGTTACATTTTGATTAATAACAAAAAAAGAAAAAATGTCAGCAGCAATAAAATACCACCAAATGAAAGCTCCATTAGTGAGAAGAAAAGGAGGTAAAATTCATTTGGGTGGTAAGTTGCATGACCGAGCGATAAACGGTGAAAGGAGTGTAGTGCCGAAGTGTAAAAAGTGGCCTGGTCATGAAGGGGGTTTCACCTAGCGGGGCTGAAGTGGTTAAATTATTGTGTATTTATCTGTTGTGATCAAAACTGGTAAAAGTGTTCCAATGTGTTGTATAATAAAAAGAACATAAGCCACTTGCATTTTTAGTATTTTTTTTTACTGTTAAACAATAAATTATCTATTGATAATTAGCTTTTTTTTAAATATTTTTCAAAATGCAAAAAAATGCTTCTGACAAAATTTGAAAATAACAATAAAAATTTACAAATCAAATATAGTAACATAGTAGTAACATAGTAACATAGTACATAAGGCCGAAAAAAGACATTTGTCCATCCAGTTCGGCCTGTTATCCCGCAAGTTGATCCAGAGGAAGACCCCTCTCTAGTAGCTATAGCCTGTAATATTATTAAGCTCCAGAAATACGTCCAGGCCCCTCTTGAATTCCTTTATTGTACTCACCATAACCACCTCCTCAGGCAGAGAGTTCCAGAGTCTCACTGCTCTTACCGTAAAGAATCCTTTTCTATGTTTGTGTACAAACCTTCTTTCCTCCAGGCGCAGAGGATGTCCCCTCGTCACAGTCACAGTCCTGGGGATAAATAGCTGATGGGATAGATCTCTGTACTGACCCTTGATATATTTATACATATTAATTAGATCTCCCCTCAGTCGTCTTTTTTCTAAAGTGAATAACTCTAATTTTGATAATCTTTCAGGGTACTGTAGTTGCCCCATTCCAGTTATTACTTTAGTTGCCCTCCTCTGGACCTTCTCCAGCTCTGCTATGTCTGCCTTGTTCACAGGAGCCCAGAACTGTACACAGTACTCCATGTGTGGTCTGACTAGCGATTTGTAAAGTGGTAGGACTATGTTCTTATCACGGGAATCTATGCCCCTTCTGATGCAACCCATTATCTTGTTGGCCTTGGCAGCAGCTGCCTGACACTGGTTTTTGCAGCTTAGTTTGCTGTTTATTAAAATTCCTAGATCCTTTTCCATGTCAGTGTTACCGAGTGTTTTACCATTTGGTATGTACGGTTGACTTGCATTTTTCCTTCACATGTGCATAACTTTACATTTATCAGTGTTAAACCCCATCTGCCACTTATCTGCCCAAGCCTCCAGCAAATATGTCTCTAGTGAAAGAACCTGGGGCGTAAGAAGATCCAGGCCGTACCTGGGGCGGTTGGGGTGCACTAGCTGAAAACTTACCCACATTCATGGACTGGCAGGGGGAGGGTTTCTTTCTTGGGACCCCTGGAAAGTAGGCCCGTCAGAAGGAGGACCATGGGTTGTATGTGGAGCCTGTTGAAAGGTGGTAGGCTGCTGAGTTGAAGCCATCATAACTTTTTGCAGCAACTGATTTATATCGAATAGAATGTCTCCCTGGTAACATAGTAACTTAGTACATAAGGCGAAAAAAGACATTTGTCCATCCAGTTCGGCCTGTTATCCTGCAAGTTGATCCAGAGGAAGGCAAAAAAAAACAAAAACCCTGTGAGGTAGAAGCCAATTTTCTCCACTTTAGGGGAACACAAACTTCCTTCCCGACTCCAATCAGGCAATCAGAATAACTCCCTGGATCAACGACCCCTCTCTAGTAGCTATAGCCTGTAATATTATTAAGCTCCAGAAATACGTCCAGGCCCCTCTTGAATTCCTTTATTGTACTCACCATCACCACCTCCTCAGGCAGAAAGTTCCATAGTCTCACTGCTCTTACCGTAAAGAATCCTTTTCTATGTTTGTGTGCAAACCTTCTTTCCTCCAGACGCAGAGGATGTCCCCTCGTCACAGTCACAGTCCTGGGGATAAATAGCTAATGGGATAGATCTCTGTACTGACCCCTGATATATTTATACATATTAATTAGATCTCCCCTCAGTTGTCTTTTTTCTAAAGTGAATAACCCTAATTTTGCCCAAGCCTTCAATCTGCCCAAGCCTTCAATCTCTCCAGATCCCTAGCTGTATACTGTCCTCATCAGTGTAAATTACTTTACACAGTTTAGTTTCATCTGCGAAAATTGATACTTTACTATGCAAGCCTTCTACAAGATCATTAATAAATATATTGAAGAGAATAGGGCCCAATACTGACCCCTGAGGTACCCCACTAGTGACAGTGACCCAATCTGAGTGTGTACCGTTAATAACCACCCTCTGTTTTCTATCACTGAGCCAGTTACTTACCCACATACAGATGTTTTCTCCCAGTCCGAGCATTCTCATTTTATATACTAACCTTTTATGTGGTACAGTGTCAAATGCTTTGGAGAAGTCCAGATATACGACATCCATTGATTCGCCGCTGTCAAGTCTAGAACTTACCTCCTCATAGAAACTGATTAAATTAGTCTGACATGACCGATCCCTCACGAAGCCATGCTGATATTATTGTTATTTGCTTATTTCTGTTGAGATGCTCTAATATAGCATCTCTCAGAAAACCTTCAAACAGTTTACCCACAACAGATGTTAAACTTACCGGCCTATAGTTTCCAGGCTCTGTTTTTGGACCCTTTTTAAATATTGGCACCACATATGCCATGCGCCAATCCTGTGGGACATTCCCTGTCAGTAAAGAGTCAGCAAATATCAGAAATAAGGGTCTGGCTATGACATTACTTAATTCCTTTAGGATACGGGGGTGTATGTCATCCGGTCCTGGCGATTTGTCTATTTTAATCTTTTTAAGTCGCTGATGTACTTCTTCCTGGGTCAGACAGGACACTTTTAATGGGGAATTTATTTTTGCATTCTGCATGTCATCTGACAATTTATTTTCCTCAGTGAATACATTGGAGAAAAAAATATTTAACAGCTTTGCTTTCTCCTCATCGCTCTCTGCGACTTCCCCCTCATTACTCTTTAAAGGGCCGACACCTTCAGATTTATACTTTTAACATTTATATAATTGAAAAACATTTTAGGGTTAGTTTTACTCTCTTTGGCAATTAATCTCTCGGTCTCTAGTTTGGCCGCTTTTATTTGTTTTTTACATGTTCTATTTTTTTCCTTATAGTTTTTCAGTGCTTCCGTGCTCCCCTCCTGTTTTAGTGAATGATATGCTTTCTTTTTGTCGTTTATTGCTTTCTTTACAGTTCTATTTATCCACATTGGTTTATTTTTGTTCCTTAACCTTTTATTACCATACGGTATGTACCTCTCACAATGAGATTTTAGGATGTTTTTAAAGATATCCCATTTTGTGGCTGTATTTTTATTTTTGAGGACTTTGTCCCAGTTAGTTTGGCCTATGGCCTCTCTTAGTTGGCTAAATTTAGCTTTTTTGAAGTTTGGTATTTTTGTTCCTCCCTGTAGAAACGCTCTTTTGAATGATAATTGGAGGGTTATTACTTTATGGTCACTATTTCCCAGGTGTCCCCCAACCTGCACGTCTGTTGTTCTGTCGGGCCTATTGGTTAATACTAAGTCCAGTATGGCCATCCCTCTAGTCGGGTCCTGAACCAGTTGGGAGAGGTAATTGTCTTTGGTTATTGCCAAGAACCTGTTTTCCTTATGAGATATACAAGTTTCAGTTTCCCAGTCTATATCTGGGTAGTTGAAGTCCCCCATAGTAACCACCTCATTATGATTTGCCGCCTCGTCTATCTCGTTTAGTAGTAGGTATGGGAGCGAAAACATTTTTAAAACCAGTGCCAGTGAGGCGACACAATGATGATGGCTTTGTTGGGGAACATGCCTCATTAGTGGCGCAAGCCCCCTTAACAATGTTTCTTCTTGTCCATCAGTCCACCTCTGAGCTAGGAACTCGTTAACTCGGGCATCTATCATTTCCCGAGTTACTAGCTCAGAGGCAGACTGACGGACATTCCTCATTCTCCTGGGCTGCTGTTTGGGGCCTTTTGTGTTCCCCGCCGCTCGTTGCCATGGGTGGTTCAGTTGGCTACACAGCTGGAGTTTCTTGTGGGCTTGATTCTGGCGAAAAAACTGCTGGCGTTTCTTCACCCCCCCCAAATCGGAATCATCTGTGTCCTCTAAATTGTCCACAGTACTGTAGATAGAATCCAAAAATATATTTATATTAATGTATTAGAAAATATCATAACCAACATACAACATGCTATAGAATTTTTTATCAATATATATGCCTATTATATATAAGGCCATGCAATATATATCCAAAAAGGAGGCAGAAACTAAAATTTCACAAACTTTCAAAAAAATGGACGCATGGCAGAAATAAACCATTTTTGAATTTTTGCGATGTACTGTGTGGCAATAGCATAATTTTTTTGTAAAATATTTTAGGGGTGTTGTTTGGTAGCCTGTTTAGAAACTTGCAGGTTAGGAGCTAACCAACTGCAGATATTTTGTCCTTCTTTATCTGGCCTACTCAAACAATGTGCCTCCATATTTTAAAAAAAATGTCACTCCAAGCATGTCCTAATAGCTGGAAACACTCCAGACATGCTGGGAGTTGTAGTTTTAACGTAGCCTGAGTGCCGCAGTATAGATATGCCTGACGTCATTTAATCTGCCTCCACAAGGGCCTGGAGGGACTTATATTGTTAAAAAAAAAAAATAGAATAATACTGGGAGAGCAACCCTGGTTTTAGTTACAAGGGTCTAATGAAATTGCCTTTTTATGATAATACATTTTAGATATTTTTTTATAAAAAAAAATTATTAATTTGAATGGTGTGCCAAAAACATACACCATTTTTGAAAGAGTTATTCAGAACTGGAATGAATTAAAAACTCTGCCAAATCTTTTTTTAAAAACATCTCTGGGGCATCTCCAATTGAACAATAGAAATTTGAAAGGTGGATTTCCAACTTCTCACACAATGTCACCTTATTGCTCTGATATGGGCACATTATCTGATTAGTGTGTGTCCCTACGCTCGAACTCCCAACTATTTATGGTTGACAGAGCACGGAGTGCTCTTGCAGGATGAACACATATTTTCCAGTGTCCGTCCACCACCATGCACTAATCCCCGCCTCTACCATAGAAGTGAATGGGAGGGTGGCGCACATGCACGACCCATGCCCCCATTCATTTATATGGGTCAGACGCTATTCGCGGAACATACACACAGCTATTTTAGGCATCCCCATAGAAAAGAATAGAGGGATGTTGCGCAAGAGCAATGTGTCCTCATTCTCGTCCATGGCTATGGTGGAAATTTATGTGCAACTCCCAGCGGACAGACGTGGACCTGAAAGACAATAGCTGCATATCCTATCAATGTGGCCCCATTTGATGAGCTGAGTAAATACCTTTGAAAAAGTTCTTCAAATTAACTACCAACAATGTGTATGCATCATTTTGAAATTCACCTCAAAAAAGGAGTTTCAACAAAGGTTAAGTGAGTTTTCAGACATAATTTGTGGATACATTGGTAGATCATGGCATCCTGTCTAAAAGCACCACCAACAAGTATGAAATACTCCAGCAACATCATATATAGCATCACACACTTTGAATAAAGGTCTCATATATATATATTTGCATTGTGTGCAATGACATATATACCGTTAAATACATTGATTGCTAAATAAAGAAGACTTACGGCCTCAACTCCATCACAGGACGAAGAAAACTGAGTTGCTCAGTATAAATGTATGGCCTTTTTTTGGGATGACCCATCTCCACTGCGGCCCTGCGGCTATTCCACCGAACCTTTATGTTTTTAACTGTGAAAACAACCATAAAAAGTTATATAATATTTGCTTTCCAAAAAAAAATAAAAAAAATTGTAAAGTGTTCATAACAAATTAACAATAATAAAAAAAAAAATACTGGACAGGACAGAGTGCAGTCTGGCAGTTGTGGGTGTAAGATAATGGTTGTCAATTACTGGAAGGCCAAATTTTTTTTAAGATTGACTTTAACAAAGACAATTTCCTAATATTGGAAGTAGACAGATGTTTAATGATCTATTCCAGCATGGCACATGTGTCCAAACTTCCTAAAAAAACATGCACGGTATACATTACAACGGTGGCCAGTAGGTAAGGTCAGAACAGACATTAAAACATGGTGTGTCATGTAAAAAAGGTACATGGAAATTGAACAAATCATAGACACAGTGGCGTACTGAAAAATGACTGGCCACAATCACAAATGTTAAAAGGAGGCCCCCCTACCACACTAATTTGTTTGCACCACCTTCCTTTCAAGCCACCTCCAGTCCTGTGGCTAGTAATGAGCACTCTCTTTTCTCAGGGCGCAGTTTCTACATTTTTAGACACTGTCTATACTGTTACTGTATATATAAATGTGCATACACTGTTGAGGGGTCCCTGCCAAAGTATTTTAATCCTCCTCCTCCTCCACGATAGGCCATTTCAGGGTCATGGCCAAAATGTAGCTGCTTCACCTGCTTCCCCTATAGCTAGACCCCTACATGTACATACCACTAGAGCAGTGATGCTCAACGTGCATCCCTTCAGCTGTTGTAAAATGACAACTCCCAGCAGGCCTACAGCTACAGCGGGGCATGGTGGGAGTTGTTGTTTAACAACAGCTGGAGGGCCACATTTTGAGCATCCCTGCAATACACAATTAAGCCTTGCCTCAAAAGGAACATGATTCTGAAGTCACTGAAGTACTTTCCTATATCATAAGGGACAAAACAAAGATCAAACCTCAAAACGACTTTGCTTGCACGTACCTAGTTCTGCACGACCTCAGTGATCCGCTTTATCCCAGTCGCGTGGCTTTAAGCGACGGGACACTTTCTCCCAAGAAATTTCCTTCCGCACATGGTCCAGATACACAGGGGACCGTGTGTCCCATAGCTCGGGCCTTTCATGGACCAAAGAAATAAGTTTGTCCACATTCCATTTGGGCATTTTTAGTTGGCACATTTGGAACTTTCCAAAATTTGACAGTGGAAAAATATGTCTGTGCCAAATCACCTCACAAACAATTGGCTTGCCAATTGTCTACTTTCAACTTCCTGTCTTTTTTTTATTTATTGTCCAAAGGACTTGGAGATAGGTTTCCAGGAAACAGAACGGACGCGGATGACATACGGAAGGCTTAAAATGTGCATCCGCATTTTTCGCTGACCCATTGACTTGAATGGGTCCGCGAACCGTTATCCGTGACAAAAATAGGACAGGTCATATTTTTTTTGACGGACTGGAACCACGGATCACGGTCGCGGATGACAAACGGTGCATTTCCTGAGTTTTCAACGGACCAATTGAAAGTCAATGGGTCCGCAGAAAATCACGGAAAACGGAACAACAGACACTGATGCACACAACGGTCGTGTGCATGAGGCTTTACACTAATGCCAGAGATTTAATTTTTTAATTTTTCAGGTTTTTTGATAGGTGATTTTAATATGTTGCTTGATGATGCTTTGGACAGATTGAGAAAGGGTTGGGTTGATATTTGGAGAGAGAGAGAAATACAAATGACAGACTTTATTCATGTTTTTCAGGCACATACAGTATATGTCTTTATCTAGAATAGATTTCATTTTGGGTAATAGCTATGCAAAAGGGTTTACACAAGACAGGCCCACCATATCTCTGATGAATGCAGATTTACAACTTTAAAGACCAGGCGGGATTTATACCAAGCTATAAGACTACTTTCACACTAGCGCTTTAGTTTTCCGGTATTGAGATCCGTCATAGTGGCTCAATACCGGAAAAAATAATTCCGTTTTGTCCCCATTCATTGTCAATGGGGACAAAACTGAACAGAACGGAATGCTCCCAAAATGCATTCCGTTCCGTTTAGTTGCGTTCCCATACCGGAGAGCAAACCACAACATGTTGTAGTTTGCTTTCCATCATGGGATGCGGAGCAAGACGGATCCGGCATGACCCCCGATGCAAGTCAATGGGGACGGTTCCTTTTTTTCTTCCACAATCTGCCACAATCGAAAACAGACCCGTCCCCCAATGACTTTCAATGGAGTTCATGACAGATTCGTCTTGGCAATGTTAAAGATAATACAACCGGATCCGTTCATAACGGATGCAGATGGTTGTAATATCAGTAACGGAAGTGTTTTTGCTGAACCCTGCCGGATCCAGTAAAAATGCTAGTGCTAAAGTAGCCTTAAATGGGTCACAATATACACAAGTATTTTTATTAACCTCCAGGGTAACCATCTAAGTGTAAAAGATAGAGCAATGTCAGAGTGTTACTGGATGCATCCCAAGGGTCTGAGTGCTTTCAATAGAATTTTATAAACAAAGTACTGGATATATAGAGTATGGGCGATATATTTCGGAAACAGATTAAAATATTGTATAGGAAACAGTGTGCATCTATAGTATTAACAAAATAAATTAACTAAAAATACTTAAATATTACTAGATTTTTTTCACGGAAGACGGGAGTGCTGCCTTGTTATTTATTCTACTGCTGGTTGTGGTTTCTTCGTCTGGAACTTTGCAGGGACTTTGCACCTGGCATTATAAAGGAGTGCTGCTATTACTATTATGTTTGCTTTTACTTTATTATAAATAAAATACCTTTCATTAGTTATAATGGCTTGTTTTGTTTGGGAAGCAATCATCAGGGAAAGTACAATGGCTGATGTCCTATTAGTACACACAAAACTTGTCTTTATGACACAGGAGGACAAGTTACTTCAGAACACTGCGCTAAAGAGCTGCCTCAGCCTCCTCTCTACTATACTATTCAGCTGAATCTGTGTACGAATGGATTTCATGAGGAAACGGCTTAAGTAGGACAGCTTATGGATGGACAGGACAGTCTGTGATAATGTGGCGCTGTGGTAATGTGGCTGATTGCATAAAAGTGCTGTTGCTCATTAGCCACACCCCCACCCTCCTCTCTGTATCTCCTCATGAACTCCATTCCTACAGAGATTCAGCTGAAGATTTTATCAGTTATATTCAGGATCATAATCCCTGACATTGATGGTGGACCACTTTAATGGTCAGAAAACACAGTTTTTTAACCTGCAGAATATCTGCAGTTGGTTAGCTCCTAACCTGCAAGTTTCTAAACAGGCTACCAAACAACACCCCTAAAATATTTTACAAAAAAATTATGCTATTGCCACACAGTACATCGCAAAAATTCAAAAATGGTTTATTTCTGCCATGCGTCCATTTTTTTTAAAGTTTGTGAAATTTTAGTTTCTGCCTCCTTTTTGGATATATATTGCATGGCCTTATATATAATAGGCATATATATTGATAAAAAAATTCTATAGCATGTTGTATGTTGGTTATGATATTTTCTAAGACAAGACAAGATTGTTCTCTGGAAGGCATCTGGAAGGCATTCTGTATTCAGGGCTAGAAGGAAACCGTGGAGCGGATTTCAGGAAGGATGGTGTCTGTAAGGACAGAGCCCAGGACCACGGCAGTGAATGGGAAGACACTGGCAGCTGATCACTGCTGCTACCTGCCAGCAATGCCGCCAGATGCAGACAATGATTGCAGCAGCCAGGGAGGACAGTGTTCGCCCAAACACAGAGCAGAGGGCCAATGTTATGAGTAGGGAAACATTGATGCGGTCAGCAAATGCCATTACAATGTTATTGGGATTTTATGTGATAGACCAACACAAAGTAGCAAGTGTAGAGGGAAGTGCCTATATTGGGTATAATATACCAGCCTAGTTATTATGCTCTCTCCCCTTCTGTATAGGGACTGTTTATAACGTGTGTGTGCCATTGTGTACCTGGGGGGATGCTCTCATTTACGCTGTACATATCCTGAGCTACCCTCAGGGGGTCTATTGGCAGTTATCTGTTACAGTCTGAGTGCATGCATTCCGTCACATGCACAAGATGATGTCATATCTAGAGTTAAGCTGACACCTGGATGTTCGGGTTCAACGGGTTCGGACGAACTTCACAAACAAGTCAATGGGGACCGGAACTTTTGAGCATTAAAATGGCTTTAAAAATGTCATGGAAATGGCTGCAAATGCCAGCAAAATTTGGTTAAGAGCATGGCAAGTGCTCTGCAAACAAATGTGGATAGGGAAATGACTTTAAATAACATAAAATACGTAAAAATTTAAAATAATAATCTTGATCTAGGAGGATGAGGTCCATATAGAGTAGGAGGCTGAGGAGGCAGTGGATGTGGCGGTGTACATGGAAGCAGCGGTGGAGGAGGAGGAGGTAGCCTACACTGGTTTTAGGTTTTAATTTTTTAAATTAGGGTACACCCTAAAACATTGGGAAATATCACCTGTGATAACCCCCTCCAGCCGTGCTAAACAAATGTTCAGACGATACACTGGCTGCAGGGCAGGCCAGCATCTCCAAGGCGTAAAGGGCAAGCTCAGGTCATGTGCCCAATTTGGAGACCCAGAAGTTGAAGGGGGCAGACCCAGCGGTCAGTACGTGTAGGTGTGTGCACACATACTGCTCAACCATGTTGCATGTCCCTGTGATGTCCACGATCCAATTGGATATCTGCTCTATCAACTTTCAATGTTCCTTTCTGCGTCTACCATGTTGATCACGGTTAGCGGCGAATCAGGGTTCCACCCCGGAGAGGGACCGTGAGAAAGGGATACCACATCCAAGGGAAGTTAATTGCTTGAAATTAAATATGATTGAGCGGAAAAGTGGAACAAATTATTGAAGCGCAAATGTGGGACAAGTTGTTAAAGTTTAAGCATTGAATGAAAGGAGGGGGCGCGCGTCAATTAAAGAATAATTGTAGAAATTTTATTCACTGTCACCTATGCAGAGCAGAAGTTTGTATAGGGCAAAATTAGTAAAATGTCACCTGACAATGTAACAGACGATTTTTAGATATTTACGTCCCTGTCACCTATGCAGAGCAGGGGTTTAATCACGACAAAAATGGTCAAATGTCTCCCAAGAATGTAACAAACAAATTAGTGAAATGTTTTTACCTGTCTACTAGGTATAGCAGGGGTATATCACAGCCAAAAATTGGTGAATTTCACCCGAGAATGTAACAGACAAATTAGTGAAATTTGCTTACCTGTCTACTAGGAATAGCAGGGGTATATCACAGCCAAAATATGGTGATTTTACCTGAAAATGTAGCAGACAAATTAGTGTTTGTTTTTTTTTAAACTCTCTAATAGGTATAGCAGTAATATATCACAGTCAAAAATTGTTGAATTTCACTTGAGAATGTAACAGACAAATTAGTGATTTTTTTTTTTTTTTACCTGTCTACTAGGTATAGCAGTAATATATCACAGCCAAAAATTGGTGAATATCACCGAAAATATAACAGACAAATTAGCGAAATTTTACCTGTCTACTAGATAGAGCAGGAGTATATCACACCAAAAACTGGTGAATTTCACCCGAAAATGTAACAGACAAATTAGGGAAGTAACATAAAATAAAATACGCACAAATTAACCTCCTCAGGACCGCTGCACGCAGGATTGCGTCCTGGCGGCGGCCATGTTGTTCCTCCTGGACGCGACGATGCGTCTTCTCACAAGACGCGAGATTTCGAGCAGAGCCGGCCAGCACATGCGCCGGCCCGCACATCAATTAAACATAAATTGACATCAATTATTACATGCAACAATCAAAATTCATAAATATAATAATCCATGTACGTAAACAAACTCATGTGTGATGCCAAAGTACATTGCCAAGTACAGTACATATAAATGATATATTATTAATTAAATGGCGTTTCAAACATGTGAAAAGTACTGTAACCAATATTGATAAGTGCAGGTGTATCCCCAAATTAACGTGAAATTAAAACTCACGATCAGCTGGGTAACTGTATGGAGCCGGCATCACAATTACTGCGGCGTTCCCATTCAGTGACTGTGCATGCTCGAGAGGATCAAGTATCGCGATTCCTCAAGCGTCTGAAGACTGAATGATAACCACATTAAAGATGGCTGAGAAAACCTAACAGCCAGTATGCGCATGTCCAGGCTGAGATAAGGGCCTCCCATCAGTCATCACATGATCGCTGTCATGTGAATAGATAACATCAGATACAAAACGTAGGTTTTTATATTAATAATAGGTTCTAGAGGATCTTATGTTAATATAGGGGTCTAGATCGCTGCAATGCTGGGATACCCACAGTGTACACATGTGGGTTCCCTGGAGTAAGCGTCTTATCAACCCAATATGCTGGCCATAGAGGAACAACCTAGCATGCACATAAAGTTGAGGATAGGTGTCCCGCAACAGTGATGAGCCGCGTTAGTGGCCCCATCGATGTCAATTTAGGAGGATAGTGACGTCGCCAGGGGCCTCCCCGCAAACCACCATTCGTCCCCTGCAAGAGAACCTCACTCTCCCACCCGTGCACTACGTGTCCATGCCAGAGCTACATATAGCAATAATAATGATAACCAAAGCTCATTAAGGCGAAAAATAAATGTATGTAAGAAAACTGTATGGGTAGGCTCCTGAACCAGCATGGGTTACACCCCGCATCTATGCTGAAACAGCAGTCGAGTCATCCTATATGTGGATAAAATACAAATGTGGATAAAATACAAAAAAGCCATGGGTAGCCAACTGGATCAGTGATGTACTTCAATTGGTGAATCTAAAAACAAAGAAAAAAGTTTTAAGAAAAACCTTTCATACACAAATAGTGGTTAAATTCACTTGATTAATGTGTATACATGTGCATTCAACCTACAGTAGGGAATACAGATCGAGCGGTACATGGGGTGAGACAACGCTAGTCCACCCTGAAATCAACATTTAACCCGTTGGGTCTTAAAGTTTTCAAAGTGTAGATCCGGAATAGCTCACGCTTTTTGAGGAGAGCTTGTCTGTCTCCCCCCACCTTCCCAATTCTATCTGCTCCAATATGCGAAATTTCAAATCATTCTGTGTGTGTCCTGCCTCTTTGAAGTGTTTGGACACGGGCAAATCCATTTTCTCTTTCCTAATGGAGTAGCGGTGTTGATTTAACCATGTCTTCACGTCCCACGTAGTCTCACCAACATACCACCTCCCACAAGGACATGTCAGCTGGTAGACCACCTAAGATGAGTCACAAGTCAAATATTGGGTAATTTTAATCATTTTGTTAGTGGCCGGATTAAGAAATGTATCTCCTTTTATCATAAGCTTACAATTTATACAGTGATAGCAAGGGTAGCAGCCAGTCCGAGTGGAGCCACACAATGCTCTCACGCTGGTCTTGGCGCTACCCACATCAGATTTCACCAGTCTATCACCCAAGTGGCGCCCTCTACGATAAGAGAATAAGGGAGGTATATTAAATTCCTCGCCCGTCCACACCAAGAAGATATCGTCAATGTAGCGCCACCACCCCAGAACTTGTCTGAAGTGGTGGCTGCCATAGATAGACGACTCCTCAAGGTGGGCCATGTAGATGTTAGCATAAGTGGGCGCCATGTTGGACTCCATCGCCGTCCCACACATCTGGACATAGAAATCATCCTGGAATGGAAAGTAATTTTTAGTTAAAACAAATCTCAGCAATGACAACATGAAGGTTTGGCACACTTCGGAATATTCAGAATTTTTAAGACATATTTCTACCGCCTGCAGGCCCAGCTCATGGTTGATCGACGTGTATAAACTACACACATCGAACGATACCAGAGCTGCACCCGCAGGGATATCAAGGTTGTCAATCTTGGACAAAAAGTCACCTGTGTCTCTGATAAACGATTTTGTGGAGATAGCAAATCGACGCAGCATTTTATCAAGAAAAATTGCCACATTGCAGAACAAAATGGGCGTACACGGCTTATCACAGTAGAGATAAGAAAAAAGTTTATCATCAATAATATCAGCCTCACAGGCCTGATTTAAAATATCTCGCAGCTCCCTTAGTAAGCCAAATTTGGGATCCTGTGTGACCCGTTTGTACACCTGTAAGTCATTAAGTTGACCATAGATCTCCCAGATGTACTCACTGGTGTCCATGACTACAACCCCACCACCCTTGTCAGCCGACTTGATGGTGAGGCTGTGGTCGGAGGCCAGAGAGCACACAGCAGTGATCTCATCTGATGTAATATTGCCATATCTGAGGCAATTATCCTCAGAAACACACTTTAATTCGTCGATGTCCCTCCGTAGCGCTAGAAAAAAAGCATCAACAGCTGGATGATCTACTGCAGGGTTAGAATTAGTCTTAATGTACAGACCTGTATTACACAAAGATATTTCAGTTAATCTGTCCCCATCGCATCTAGGGGTTTGACACTGTGTTGAAAACCATATCTTAAGTTTAATGCTCCGTAGGAATCTGTGTAAGTCCAGCTCCATGCCAAACCAATCCGTCTTGGACACGGGGCAAAAAGACAGGCCCTTGTTCAATACGGATTGTTGTGCATCATTTAAGGTAGAAGAAGAGATATTTACCACTGTGTCCTCTTTTTGTTCAATGCTTTCTGACGTTGGGGTCTGAGATTTTTGCTTCTGTCCTCCCCATTTGTGATGGCGTTTACCGCCCCTCCTGGTTCTATTGGGTCTGAACCCAGTCCTAAAAAAGGTTTTGGGATTGTTGCTTGAAGATTAGCCTCTCCCCATTCCTGGCTCTCAAGATTTTGGGGTCGGGTCGCATATTTCTTTTATCAGAGGCGTAATTCTGCCTCCTGTCACCTCCTCTGGTACTTTTAGGGTCTCGTTGCCATACATAGATAAACCCACATGTATAGTCCTCCATGTCGCATGACCATTTCTGACGCTTCCTATCCTGCAATTCAGATCTCAATTTTTCAAAGTGTGGTACGCAAGAGGCAATATGTATCATACGCAATATGTATCATACCCCTCAACTGGCATTAATTCTTTCAGTGATGCTGTGGTTTTCTGTATGGTTTCCTGTACCACCATTATTTCTTTCTGCAGGAACTCTACATTGAGCAGTATCATATCAAAGGCGAAATTATTGCATATTTGGGTAAATCTGGTCTCAACTGTGACCTCATACCACGTGGTATTCTGTGGTTCTGGTGGCACTCACACAGAGTAAACATATGGAGCTCCAGATTGATTAGGCGTCTGGATTCATATTCAAACCGTTTTTTAGTGTCCAATAATGAACAGAAAAGTGGTGTCTCTCTCTCTCTGTGTCACGCAGGATCCTCAGTTCATCCTCCAATACTGTAGGTGAAGACATCTGGGTCACGGTTTTCAGACGGTGTAGCCATGTTAGGTGCAAAGCGTCCTCCGGTGCAGTTATAGACTTTAGCAAAATGAGAATGCAGCACACTATAAAAAGTGGGTGCAGGACAGGCCAGTGTGGACCGGCACCTGGGTCCAATGGAGTAGAGAAGAAAGAAGGCCAGCAGCACATCAAAAGTATCAAAAAAGCGTGTGGTTTATTCACCCAGAGTCAGCAGCGACGTTTCAACAGCTTGTTGCTGTCTTTTTCAAGCCCAGTGCACATGTGTTACAAACATACATTATAAAGGTACATCAATTAAACATAAATTGACATCAATTATTACATGCAACAATCAAAATTCATAAATATAATAATCCATGTAAGTAAGGCTCCTTTCACACCTGCGTTCAGGTGTCCGCTCGTGAGCTCCGTTTGAAGGGGCTCACAAGCGGCCCTGAACGCAGCTGTTTGGCCCTAATGCATTCTCAGTGGAGGCGGATCCACTGAGAATGCATCCGCCTGCCAGCGCTCAGCCTCCGCTCCGCTCAGTGAGCGGACACCTGAACGCTGCAAGCAGTGTTCGGGTGTCCGCCTGGCCGTGCGGAGGCGAGCGGATCCGTTCCGACTTACAATGTAAGTCAATGGAGACAGATCCGCTTGAAGATTACACCATATGGCTCAATCTTCAAGCGGATCCGTCCCCCATTGACTTTCAATGTAAAGTCTGAACGGATCCGAGTTATAATGCAGACGGATCCGTTCTGAACGGAGCCACCGTCTGCATTAATATGAGCGGATCCGTTCAGAACGGATCCGATCAAACGCTAGTGTGAAAGTAGCCTAAACAAACTCATGTGTGATGCCACAGTTCATTGCCAAGTACAGTACATATAAATTATATATTATTAATTAAATGGCGTTTCAAACATGTGAAAAGTACTGTAACCAGCGTCTGTAAGTAGCGTCTTATCAACCCAATATGCTGGCCATAGAGGAACAACATAGCATGCACATAAAGTGGAGGATAGGTGTCCCGCAACAGTGATGAGCCGCGTTAGTGGCCCCATCAATGTCAATTTAGGAGGATAGTGACGTCGCCAGGGGCCTCCCTGTGAACCCCCATTCGTCACCCACAAGAGCACCTCACTCTCCCACCTGTGCACTACGTGTCCATGCCAGAGCTACATATAGCAATAATAATGATAACCAAAGCTCATTAAGGCGAAAAATAAATGTATGTAAGAAAACTGTATGGGTAGGCTCCTAAACCAGAATATTGGGTTGATAAGACTCTGACTCCAGGGAACCCATATGTGTACACTGTGGGTATCCCAGGATTGCAGCGATCTAGACCCCTATATTAACATAAGATCCTCTAGAACCTATTATTAATATAAAAACCTACGTTTTGTATCTGATGTTATCTATTCACATGACAGCGATCATGTGATCACTGATGGGGGGCCCTTATCTCAGCCTGGACATGCGCATACTGGCTGTTAGGTTGTCTCAGCCATCTTTAATGTGGTTATCATTCAGTCTCCAGACGCTTGAGGAATCGCGATACTTGATCCTCTCGCGCATGCGCAGTCACTGAATGGGAACGCCGCAGTGATCGTGATGTCGGCTCCATACAGTTTCCCAGCTGATCGTGAGTTTTAATTTCACGTTGGGAAGGCGGGGGGGGGGGGGAGACAGACAAGCTCTCCTCAAAAAGCGTGACCTATTCTGGATCTACACTTTGAAAACTTTAAGACCCAACGGGTTAAATGTTGATTTTAGGGTGGACTAGCATTGTCTCACCCCAGGTACCGCTCGATCTGTATTCCCTACTGTAGGTTGAATGCACATGTATACACATTAATCAAGTGAATCAACCACTATTTTTGTATGAAAGGTTTTTCCTAAAACTTTTTTCTTTGTTTTTAGATCCACCAATTTGTCGGGGTCACGACTGAGGCGCTGTATGGTGTGAAGTACATCACTGATCCGGTTGGCTACCCGTGGCTTTTTTGTATTTTATCCACATTTGTATTTTATCCACATATCCAGATGCTTGAGGAATATATCATTTATATGTACTGTACTTGGCAATGTACTGTGGCATCACACATGAGTTTGTTTACTTACATGGATTATTATATTTATGAATTTTGATTGTTGCATGTAATAATTGATGTCAATTTATGTTTAATTGATGTACCTTTATAATGTATGTTTGTAACACATGTGCACTGGGCTTGAAAAAGACAGCAACAAGCTGTTGAAACGTCGCTGCTGACTCTGGGTGAATAAACCACACGCTTTTTTGATACTTTTGGAGTGCTGCTTGCCTTCTTTCTTCTCTACTCCATTGGACCCAGGTGCCGGTCCACACTGACCAGGCCTGCACCCACTTTTTTATAGTGTGCTGCATTCTCATTTTGCTAAAGTCTATGGTGTTAAATGGCTTCTGTGCTCCTCTGCTTGTCCTTTTCGTCAGTTGGTCCCAGCAGAGGAGCAGGCATCACAGTGAGTACACCAAACACTACACTTAGCCCCAGATCACCCCCCATCACCCCACTTAACCCCTTGATCAACCCTTAATCACCCCTGTCAATCACTAGTAAAAGGGAAAAAAGTCATCAGTGTAAACTGTCATATTTTTTCTTTCACTAGTATTGACGGTTAGGTTTTGAGTTAGTTTAGGCCCCTTTGTTAGGTAGTTAGCATTGGTTAGCGCCCAGCCCACCGCACCACAGTCACTGATTCGTTGATTAGCGTATCTATAATCAGCATTGGTACTTTTATAGTATCTGTAAGTTATCAGAACTGATCGAAGTCAGATCTATAATAGTATTAGTGTCACCTTAGCTCGCCCACCACCTAAAACGCAGTGTTTGCCAGACAGGCCTGATCAGTCGCCCACACGTGCATTCACCCACACCCGCCCTGCCGCAGTGACAAAAAAATGTAACTATTTTTTATCACTGCACAATCACTTCACAAGCGCTGCGGCGATGAAAAAATCAGCTTTGATATTTTTTATCAATCGCAGCAGCTTCCTGTACTTCGCTAGCCTCCCATTTGTAAGACAGGCTTGCTTTTTTTCTTGGGTAGTCTCAGGGAATGCCCCCTAAATTTAGTTGACCAAATGGCAAGTAAGGGGTATTCTTCTGAAGAGGCCTAAAGGCTTCTAACCCAGTTGGATGAGGAATGGGAACCCTCATCTGACAAATTCAGCGGGTCAGAATACGAACCTGTAGAAAGCAGTGTCAGTCTGACCCAAAGTTCGGACGATGAGGTTGAGGTCCCTGATACCACAAGGCGTACCCGGCCCCGTGTCGCTAGACCACAGGTTGCGCAGGATCTGCTTCAAGGACAGCAGAGGGGGGCTGGCACTGTCAGATTACGTGGTGAGGCATACACCAGCAGCGCAGCCCATCCTGGACCTAGTATCAGCACTGCTGTAGAACATGGTAAAGTGGCGAGCACCAGAAGGGCAGTTGAAGCTGGTACGGTGACACGTGCATTAGTTCCCCCGTCGCAGCCACCGCACAGACAGGCCCGTAGAACCCCTAGAGTCCCTGAGGTGCTGGCAAACCCTGATTGGCAGCCCCCAACTTCAGCCGCACCAGTAGTTCCCCCTTTCACTGCCCAGTCTGGAGTTCAGGTTGAGACAGCTCAGATCGGATCGGCACTGTTTTTTTTTTACCTGTTCTTGACTGCGGAGCTCTTGGACTTAGTCGTGGCAGAAACAAACCGGTATGCCACTCAATTTATAGCCGCCAACCCGGGAAGCTTTTATGCCCAGTCTTTATGGTGGAAACCCTTCCAAGTTTCCAAATTTAAAACTTTTCTGGACCTTCTCCTCAACATGGGCCTGACAAAAAAGCATGAATTGCGGTCATATTGGTCCACAAACCCAATTCATCACATGCCCATGTTCTCTGCTGCCATGTCCAGGACACGATTTGAGACCATCCTGCGTTTCCTGCACTTTAGTGACAACAGCACCTCTCGTCCCAGAGGCCACCCAGCTTTTGACCGACTCCACAAAATTCAGCCCCTCATAGACCACTTTAACACCATATTTGCAGATTTGTATACCCCTGAGCAAAACATCTGCATAGACGAGTCCCTTATACTTTTTGCCGGGTGCCTTGGCTTCAAACAATACATCCCAAGCAAGCGCGCCCGGTATGGGGTCAAATTGTATAAGCTCTGTGAAAGGGCCACAGGCTATACACACAAATTTCGAGTCTATGAGGGTAAAGATCAGACCCTGGAGCTGGTCGGTTCCCCTGACTACCTGGGGAGCAGTGGGAAGACAGTCTGGGATTTGGTGTCACCCTTATTTGGCAAGGGGTACCATCTTTATGTGGACAATTTTTACACAAGTGTGCCCCTCTTCAGGCATTTGTTTATAGAACAGATTGGCTGCTGTGGCACCGCGCGACCTAGTCGCCGGGGCTTCCCTCGACGGCTCGTTACCACCCGTCTTGCAAGGGAGGGGGAGAGGGCTGCCTTGTGTAACGAAGACCTGCTCGCGGTGAAATGGAGAGACAAGCGTGACGTTTACATGCTCTCCTCCATTCACGCAGACACGACAATCGAAATTGAACGAGCAACTGGAGTCATTGAAAAGCCCCTCTGTGTCCACGACTATAATTCGCTCATGGAAGGGGTGGACTTCAATGACCAGATGTTGTCTCCTTATTTACTTTCCCGCAGGACCAGACGCTGGTATAAGAAGGTGTCTGTATATTTAATTCAATTGGCACTGTACAATAGTTTTGTTCTCTACAGTAAGGCTGGGAGAACAAGATCCTTCCTCAAATTTCAGGAAGGGATCATTGAGAACCTCCTGTATCCAGGAGGTTCCGTGACCCCAACCACCAGTGTAGTGAGCCGTCTACACGAGCGACATTTCCACAATGTCGATGCTGGTACCTCAAACCAAGCGCCACCCGAAAAAAATGTTGTGTCTGTAGCAGGAGTGGAATAAGGTGTGACACCCGCTATTTCTGTCCTGACTGCCTTGACCACCCTGCCCTATGCTTAGGGGAGTGTTTCCGTAAGTACCACACACAGGTACACTATTAGTATAGGGATTGCGTCACACAGGACAGGCACACAGGGCCATTAGGGCCCTTTCACTCACAGCTGCTGCAAACCTCTCCTTTCACCAGGGACAAAGTGCATAATGTACTTCGCCACATCTCTGGGCGATTTGCGCTTTGCACATTGTCCCATGGGGAAGGAGAGGTTTGTCCTATAAAAGAAAAAATCACAGGTAAGCAAAAAAGTTAATGTTAAAAAAGTTCAATAAAGTTTTTCAAAGTTAATGTTCTGTTTCAAATGTTATCTAAAGTTAATGTTAATAAATTTATTGCGCTGCGGCCTGTTATTTTTTTTTTTGTTTTGTTTTTTTACCTTCTAGGTGGACCAACCAATCAACCAGCTGCAGCACTGTTGTGCATTCTGACAGAAGCATTGTGATGCTGTCAGATTACACAAAAGTCGGTGTATGCGGCGCTGCAAGACGAGATTTCTCCTCTGCAGTAAAAATGATACGTTTGCCGAGGCTTATGAGCTGAGGGGCGGTGTTCATATGCTTTGGCAAACACTTTATATATAAAAAATAAAAAATTCCGGCAATGATTTATTCATCCACAACGATTGATGTGAATGGAGAAATCGGGTTTGCCAGGGCATACGAGCTGAGTGGGTTTGGATGTTTGGCTGAGCTCCTATGTCCTGACAGACGACTTTCCCCTCCTTTTTTTTTTTTTTGCACATTTTTTGGCAGAGATTTTTTCATCCACATTGATCGATGCGAATGAAGAAATCTGTGCCGTTCATTTTTTCTTTCAGCCCGGAGGCTGAACGGAAAAAAAATATCTCATTACCCGCATGCTCAATATAAGGAGAATAGCAGAAACTCCTAATGCTGGCTATACATGTAATGATTGCGGAGACCCTCAAATGCCAGGGCAGTACAAACACCGCACAAATGACTCCATTTTGTAAAGAATACACCCCGAGGTATTCGCTGAGGGGCATATTGAGTCCATGAAAGATTGAACTTTTTGTCCCAAGTTAGCAGAAAGGGAGACTTTGTGAGGAAAAAAAAATCAATTTCCGCTAACTTGTGCCCCAAAAAAAAATCTTCTATGAACTCGCCATGCCCCTCACGGAATACCTTGGGGTGTCTTCTTTCCAAAATAGGGTCACATGTGGGGTAAAGCGTGAGAAGAAGTCTGGAATCCAAATGTCTAAAAATGCCCTCCTAAAAGGTACTCATTGGAAATTGGGCCCCTTTGCGCATCTTGGCTGCAAAAAAAGTGTCACACATGTGGTATTGCCGTACTCAGGAGAAGTAGGGCAATGTGTTTTGGGGTGTATTTTTACATATACCCATGCTGGGTGAGAGAAATATCTCTGTCAAATGACAACTTTGTATAAAAAAATGGAAAAAGTTGTCTTTTAGAGAGATATTTCTCTCACCCAGCATGGGTATATGTAAAAAGAGACCCCAAAACACATTGCCCTACTTCTCCTGAGTACGGCGATACCACATGTGTGACACTTTTTTGCAGCCAAGATGCGCAAAGGGGCCCAATTTCCAATGAGTATTTTCAGGATTTCACAGGGCATATTCACGCATTTAGATTCCAAACTACTTCTCACGCTTTAGGGCCCCTAAAATGCCAGGGCAGTATAAATAACCCATATGTCACCCCATTTTGAAAAAAAGACACCCCAAGGTATTCCGTGAGGGGTATGGTTAGTTCATGTAAAATTTAATTTTTTTGTCGCAAGTTAGTGGAATATGAGACTTTATTTTTTATTTTTTTCTTACAATCATTTTCCGCTAACTTGTGACAAAAAATAAAAACTTTCATGAACTCACTATGCCCATCAGCGAATACCTTAGGGTGTCTACTTTCCGAAATTGGGTCATTTGTGGGGTGTTTCTACTGTCTGGGCATTGTAGAACCTCAGGAAACATGACAGGTGCTCAAAAAGTCAGAGCTGCTTCAAAATGCGGAAATTCACATTTTTGTACCATAGATTGTAAACGCTATAACTTTTGCGCAAACCAATAAATATACACTTAGGCTGGGTTCACACGGGTGCACACGGGCGTGACGTTTTAACTCAGGATGCGTTCAGGTAAAAACGTGCGATTTTTGTTAAAAAACAAGTCAGTTTTCACAACGATTGCGTTCAGTGTTTGCCATTTTCCGCGCGGAGAGCATCCGGATGACATGCATTTTTAACGCGCGTGAAAAAAAAACGCAAACATCCTGTTGAGTCACATGTTCACTTGAAACACAATATAAACACGCCCAACATGCTCTTCAGTTTGTGGCAGCTCCATTTTGTGTGGATCTATATCTGAAGTGTGTTGATTCTATTTTGAGGTGTTCCTTTTGGAAGCAGCATGTCGTCTTTGCCTGCATCAACTCCTGATCTTGTGCTTTTGCACTGGCTGGTATTTCATTGTTTTGGAGAGCGGAGAGAAATGCTTGAGGAGGAACCGTGGAGGATGTGGGTTCACCCAATAATTTCACAGAGGGCTGTCAAAGGGCAGTTTCTAACTATGTATGCTGACCTGCGTGCGCACCCTGACAATTTTTTCGTTATTGCCGAATGTCCATCCCTACATTTGATCTGCTTTTGGGGGAATTGAGGCCTGGCCTAACCTTCATGAATACCAACATGCGGCGTTGTGTTTCAGCTGAGGAACGGCTAATTATAACCCTGAGGTATGTACATTTTTTTGCAGTCAGGATAAAACCATGTATTTTATGTTCGATATATAGCTGATTGTAAGCTGCATGATATCATGAAAAATGTGATGGTGATAGTGTTTAAAACTTTTTTTTTTTTGTTTTCACAGATTTTTGGCAACAGGAAACTCATTTGCCTCCTTACATTTTGAATTCTGCATGGGGACCTCCACAATATCAGGAATAGTGCGGGCCACCTGTGCCACCATGTGGTCGCGACTGAGAGCTGCTGTGCTGCCACAACCAACAAGGCAGCAGTGGCTTCAGATTGCACAGGGCTTCCAGGATAGGGCACAATTCCCCAATTGTATTGGTGCCCTTGACGGGAAGCATATACGGGTGAAGAAGCCACCGAACTCAGGGTCCCGATTCTATAATTATAAACAGTTTTTCTCTGTAGTTTTGTTGGCCTTGGCTGACACAAACTACCGGTTTATAATTGTAGATATCGGGGCCTATGGAAGTTCGGCAGATGCTCACATCTTCCGGGCTTCCAGAATGGGTAGGTGGCTTCAGTCCAACCAACTGGACCTTCCCCAGCCAGCTCCTCTTCCTGGCTCTTCTGGCCCACCAGCGCCATATGTTATAGTTGGTGATGAGGGTTTTGCTCTATCGCCAAACCTGATGCATCCTTTCCCTAGGCGAGGATTAAATCAGGAAAGGCGCACATTCAATTTTCGTTTAAGCAGGGCCAGAAGGTATGTGAGTGTGCCTTTGGAATTTTAGCCAGCAAATGGCGTATTTTTCATTCTGCTATTCAGCTTGCCCCTGAGAATGTAAACAATGTTATTAAAGCGTGTGTACTGCGTCATAATTTCACTCGCATGCATGACTCCTGTCCAGGTGACGATGCAGAGGTGTTGACTTCAGCAGCCCATGGAGACCCTTCTCTACTTGGAAGAGCAGGTTCAGCAGGACTGAGAGTCAGATAATTATTTTCGGACTATTTCATGTCTCCTGCTGGGTCATTTACATTTAATCAACAACCCTTCTCATCTGGCCAAAGATAATATTGTTTTTTTTTATTAAGTTAGGGACTCGAAAAAATATGAGGACCCTTGACGTGGGTTGCGAGCTTCCATAATTCACGTGCATAACTAATTATTTTAAATGCATGTGAAATATCAACTAATCCCTCATAATGTCATTTTTTCTGTACTGTGTATTGTACTAGTAATAAAAAATAACAAAGTCAAATTGGGTTGAAATGTTTTTGCTTTACTGAAAAAATAATATCAACAAAAAATATAGTCATATTTGACATAAATAATCCAATTTACAACAATATCAAACTTCCGTTACTTTACAAATTGTAGTAACGTGAGGGTGTGGGGGGGGGGGGGGTTAACATCTGATTGAGAGGGCTGGTAACTGCCCTGAGAAGAGGGGGCAAAGTGCTGGGGTGGAGCAGCCTGAGCTGCGGAGGGTGCAGGTTGAGCATATGATGCCTCTGTACTGTATAGGGGACCATATTGTTGGGGTGGAGGGAGGTATGGTTGGCGAGGAGGAGGAGGGTAGTGGGGTGGCCTGTTGGGAAACTGAGATGGAGGCCTAGATGGTGGCCCATGGATGTTCCCATATAGGCGCCAATTTTCGAGTGCAATAAATAATTCAGTCGGATCTTTTGGCGGAATGGCTGCCTGAATGAGGATCCCAATGGCGCCTTGGGTCCGCAGATAAAGATCCTCCGGAACTTTTTTTAGTAGGGCACCAATACTGCGCCCATATAATTCGTAATGGTCCTCCTGCCGGACTCTCGACAAGTAGTCGAGTACACGAGTATTCACCTCAACTTCAGCTGTGGGCATTGACCGTTTCAGGCGTGCCCCCAGCTGAAGTGAAGGTGCATACTCTGCAGGAGGGATGTGGGGCGTGGAGCTGGTGGATGGGCCAGCTTCTGACATCTCCTCTGTGTCCAGGGAAGGTGGAATGTCTTCCTCAGCAGCAGCCTGCTGCTCCTGGGCAGCCTGCTCCGTCTCTTCCTCCAGGTTGTCTTCCGTCCTTCAATTGAGAAAACATTATTAAATTACATGTTTATATAGGGAACCTGTCATCAACTTTATGCTGGCCATAATATTCACGCCAGAATAAAGTACAGACTGGTGAGTCACCTGCTGATTGTCAGTCTGTCCATCATTAGCAGATTGGTGAGAAGAGCAGGAGATTATGAATAACCATGACTCTTCTCAGGTAGATTTGACTTTTTTCAAGGCCTGGCCAGCAATGATTATGATCCTGCTTCTCAGAACCTACTTCCTTTTAGGTCATATTATATAAGTGACAGGCCACTGAAATCAGCATTTGTGTCACTATAATTTATGCTGCCCTCAGGGAGGTTAGCATAAACTTGATGACAGGATACCTTGACAAATACTCAATTTATTTCTGCACATACCATATTTATAATTTAGGATTTTTTTAACAGTAAGCATATAGGATTACATATGTACTTATGGGCGCACATCCATTATGTCTCTGAGGAACATTAGCTGCTCCTTATAAATATAGGGCCTTTTCTTTAGTGCCCCTGAACCACTGCGGCCGTGATGGGACATTTCTTTGCGAAATTGGTCGTGACAACTCAGCCATCTATTCTTTACTTCATCAACTACAAAAAAAATAAAAAATAAACATTACATACTGTATGACTACCATGTGGATTTGTAGGGATGTCCTCTATAAGCAGTGTTGCCCAACCAGTGTGCCTCCAGGTGTTGCAAAACTAGCCTTTGGCTGTGCAGGCATGCTGGGAGTTGTAGTCTTGAAACACCTGGAGGCACACTAGTTCGGCAACACTGCTCTATAGCATAGCAAATTGCAAACTATCTTCTCGGATAAAACATGTGCTATGTTAAAATGGAGGACAATGTTACACATGTGCTATGCTACTTTGAACATAAAGCCATTATCACAAATGTCTATATATATATATATATATATATATATATATGGATAGTGCACTTACTTAAAGTATGGCGCTTGACTTCTGGAGTTTTGGCCCAAATATTAGAAAAAAACTCCTTGGCCACTTCCTCCCAGGCAGCATCTTTCTTGTATCGGTCATGGTAGTCTCCAGACCGAGTGTCCCACAGACAGGGCCGGGTGCAATGCGTTATTAACGCATCCCCATTCATTTCTATGGGCCCTGTCCTGCGTTACAAACGCAGAATATAGAGCATGCTGCGATTTTAAAGCATTGTAGAAGTGATGCGTGAAAAAAAAACCGCTCATGTACACAGCCCCATTGAAATGAATGGTGCTGGATTCAGTGCGGGTGCAATACATTCACCTACCGCATTGCACCCACACGGAAATCTCGCCCGTGTGAACGCAGCCTTATTGCATTTTTTTTATCAAAGGCATGTAGAACAATACATTTAGAGAAAAATTTATATAGAAATGTAGTTTTATTTGAAAAAATTTACAACTAAAAGTGAAAAATGTCATTTTGTTGCAAAAATTTCGGTCAATTTCGATTAAGATCAAAAAAATTCAGCAGCAATGAAATACCACCAAATGAAAGCTCTATTAAGTGAGAAGAAAAGGAGGTAAAATTCATTTGGGTGGTAAGTTGTATGACCGAGCAATAAACGGTGAAATTAGTGTATTGCAGAATTGTAAAAAGTGGTCTGGTCATTAAGGGGGTTTAAGCTAGGGGAGCTGAGGTGGTTAAAAAAATAATCTTGATTTATGAGGTGGAGGTCCATATTAGGGCAAACCCCCTACTTCTATGATCTGCTGGGGTCCAAATTAGGCTACTTTCACACTTACGTTCGGGGTTCCGCTTGTGAGTTCCGTTTGAAGGCTCTCACAAGCGGCCCCGAACGCATCCATACGGCCACAATGCATTCTGAGTGGATGCAGATCCGCTCAGAATGCCTCAGTCTGCCACCGTTTGGTGCAGCAGGGCCAAATGGATCTGTCCAGACTTACAATGTAAATCAATGGAGACGGATCCGTTTGAAGTTGATACAATATGGCTCAATTTCAAATGGACTTTCAATGTAAAGTCTGGACGGATCCGTCTGAGTAACTTTGAGACTTAGAATTTTTTCTGAAATATAATGCAGACGGATCCGTTCTGAACGGATCCCATCGTCTGCATTATAGGAGCAGATCCGTCTGTGCAGACACCAGACGGATCCGCTCCGAACGCAAGTGTGAAAGTAGCCTTAGGTAAAAGTACGAGTATACTCGAGAGAGATGACTAACATAGGCTCAAGGTTGTATCAGAATGATCTCTCTCTCATCTTTATTGGGCGGATACAAAATATTTATACCCTTTTTCTAGAACTCAAGCCAACAGAGATATCGTCATTTTACGTAAGCATCACATGATTAAAAATAATAATAACTTCTTTTTGATGCTTGCAAGTCAAGCACATCTGATTACAAAAAAACCTTATCTTAGCCTTGAAAAGTATCTAGTACCAGTTATACTTCCAGAACATCAGGCACACATACTTCTGAAAACTAATAAGCAATTAACTTTGTCTCAAATACACACGGTTCAGCAATTCTCAATTCTGACCTACAATAAACCAGAAAGTAAAATGGAACCCAGGATACAAAATTAAGGTGCAATCCCTCACAGTCCATAAGGAGTAGGAGTTTGAGGAGGCAGTGGACATAGCGGTGTAGGTTGCAATCCCTCACAATTCCCCCATTTTGAGATATTCACTCATTGCAGGCAACAGGTACACATACTTCAGCTGGACAGTCCCCTTTGCTGCTGGTTTCCCAGATTCTGCATATCCGTACCTGCATGAGGGACAATCTCAATACATTATAATAATCTCTCCTACTTCCGGTTTTGTTACACACTTTACTCAAGCACATTAATGCTAGCTTAATCACAATGTAAATAAGTGCAATAATCAACAAAATCTGTATTATCCCCTGCACTATGCTCACAAGTCATCCACCAATATTTTTGAATCAATTTGTTGGGTTTAAGAAAGAGAAAGTGTCTGACCACCAAGAATCTTTATCCGCACTATGTTCACCCAACCAACTTATCTCTCAGTTCCTTCATCTTTTCAATACCTGCCCTTATCTGAAGGTTACCTTGTGGATCTATATAATGACAGCAGATTGGTCCTATCACTTGACACATTCCTCCTTTCCTGGCAGTGAGATAATCCAGAACTAAAGTATGCTGGTTAGTGACTATGATTCTGCATGGTTAGTTTAACAAGGCCTAAGACGTCCCATATTTGGTCATCTAGATAATTTGTTGCTACTACTAGCTTATCGCACATCTGCATAATCATTGGGTAAATAAACTGAGTACTAAAGAACTTTTTTGCAATACTCATCTCTACTACATGAGGCTCCCCATTTGGTCTGGGTTTGTTGTCTGCAGCTCTTTTATATAATGTATGTTTAGGCACAGCATTTATATTAAGCTAATCATGTGACAACATAAATGTGGCTGGAGTCAGTCGGACAAGAGTACAAGTTCTGTAAGCTCCAGGTGGAATCCACTTATATGTTGCCACTCCACAAGCAAAACATAGATCACCAGGAAGAGTATAATTATAGTTTACATGATAAAGGAGTATATAAGCAACTGCAGTAATGGTTATACTGTCATTCTCTGATCTTCGAATGGATAACAAGTCTTTACAGTTTATGTTAGCTAGCTCTAACCATGGTACTGGGATCGCTAAATAAGGCATAGTCTTTGAACTCACAGGACTGTGAGTACAGGTCCAACAGTTTTTATAATTGTCTGTATCTGTCATATTCTTTAACATGACCTAAGACCTAATGATGGCTAATAAGGGCATTGTCCCAGTCACTTTTTAGGTTCACATGTAGAGCTTGGATGCTCAGAGCCAGGAGTTGCAGTGCATGGATCTCCATCCACAGCGTTTGGGACTTTCTTGCAATTTGAGGCATGAATCCAATTAGGCTTTCCTTCCACCTTTATGGAGGTTGCAGTTTTCAACAGGACTTGGAAGGGACCATCAAATCTGGGCTCAAAGGTTTTCCTCACATGCCTCTTTATCACCACCCAATCTCCAGGCTGAAGACTGTGTGTACCTTCTACTGAGTCGGGATCTGGAATGGAAGCAAACACTTGTTTATGAGTGTGATCTAACCTTTCAGCGAGGGCCTTCATGTAGTTGACCATACTGTCAGCCTGCAACTGCAACTGTTGAGGGAAATACAATCCTATCCTTGGGGCACTACTAAACAATACCTCAAAGGGTGACAAGCCTGTCTTTTTGTTTGGTGTGGTTCTTATTGAGTACAAGGCTAGAGGCAAACACTCTGTCCATGGTCTACCTTTTTCCTGCGTGGCTTTCTAAATTTTCAGTTTTATTGTCCTGTTCAAGCGTTCAACATGGCCTCTGCTTTGTGGGTGGTAAACCGTATGGAAGGCTTGGGTCACCCCTAAAGCTTGCATAACCTCTCTCATCACTTCACCTGTAAAGTGGGAACCTCTATCTGACTCAATAACTTCAGGAACACCATACCTGCATATCAGTTGACTGACCAGTTTCTTTGCGGTGTTCTTTGCATTTGCCTTAGACACGGGATAAGCTTCTGGCCACCCTAAAAAGAGATCAACACACACAAGAACAAACTCATACACTCCTACCTTTGGTAGTTGTATGTAGTCTATCTGCAGTCTCTGAAACGGGTAAAGTGGTCTAGGGTTGTGCTTGCTTGGAGTATTCACCGCTTGACCGGGGTTCTTCAATGCACAGACAATACATCCTTGCACAAAACGGCTGCAACTGTAGAGAACCCTGGAGCAATCCAGCCAATATTTACCACACCAGTTACCATGGCACCTTTTGACAGATGTGTAGGCCCATGGGCATCCTAAATCATAACCGGATACAGAGGACTTGGCAAGCAGATTTTTGTCTTTGTTTCTCCATAGTCCTTGGTCATCCGGCCCATCCCCTTGTTTAGTCCATAGTTCTTTTTCTTCAGGTGGGGCCTGCTCAGACAATTTGATCAGAGTGTCTTTGGATATATTCACAGTTTTTAAGGCTCTTACAGGGGTGGCATCAGAACTCAGTAGCCAGAGCACAGTTAGCGTGGCAGCAGTAAAGAGTTCATTAGTTCAAGCACAAAGTCTTTGTTTTTAATGGGCTGCCCTGCAGAAGACAAAAAGTCTCTACTCTGCCATATGGGTCCATAGTCATGTGCAATACCAAAATCATACCTGGAGTCTGGGTAGATGTTCACCTTCTTCCCTTCAGCCATTTTACACACCTCAGTGAGTGCCTTCAGCTCTGCTTCCTGCGCAGACATGTGCAGAGGGAGTGGTTCAGCAACGGCTACCTCATGCTGTGTGACCACTGCATATCCAGTATGGAACTGGCCATCCTCACCCATAAACCTGCTTCCATCTACAAACACTCAACATTAGCATAATCAAGAGGCTTGAAGAGTTTCTTGTTGCATCAACTGTATACAATCATGAGGATAATTTTAAGCTAAATCAGACAAAAGGCTACCTGTTCTACCC
Source organism: Bufo gargarizans (assembly GCF_014858855.1). Taxonomy (NCBI): domain Eukaryota; kingdom Metazoa; phylum Chordata; class Amphibia; order Anura; family Bufonidae; genus Bufo; species Bufo gargarizans. The sequence goes on along the minus strand of NC_058082.1, from coordinate 394,308,938 downwards.
TCCCCCATTTCTGAATCTGTGATTGGTAACGTAGCAGGAATCAGAGTAGTACACCTTTTGAAATAAATATTGTCTGGCATGAGGAGGGCAAATTAGAGTCTGAGTTGTCTAGTCACAGAAATGTTTTGGTTGCACCTGTGAGAATGCCCTGTATGTCATGGGGGGGTTTGCACAATCACCGGGTAGTCCAACACTACTTCTGAGGCTTTTTCAATCATTGCCTGCACTGCCATGACTGCCCTGACGCAGGAGGGGGCGCTCGAGCAACAGGATCTAATCTAGCTGAGAAGTATGCCAGTGGGCGTTGACATTCACCATGCTTTTGAGTAAGCATAGCAGTACTGTGACCCTGCATTTCTGAACAGAACAGGTTAAATTCCTCATCATGCTTTGGAATACCCAGGGCTGGAGAAAAGCATCAATTTGACTGGCCACTGCTTTCTCCTTGGCATGACTGAGGGGGAGGGGATGTACGGAGGGGGTACTGCTTCACTCGAGTGGGCTGACATCCTGACTTAAGATACACAGTAACTGGAGACATAGTGAGTTTCCCTATGTCTGTTCATCATTGTTTTTTTTTTTTATATCCATAATATAATAATTTCACTTACCTAAAACCAGAGCACACACCTTCCCGTGTTTTTGTAATGATTCCATCAGTAAAGCTGATTTCGCTCACACAGACATTAAGAAATATTTCCCATACATTAACACACACACACAAGTCTTTGAACTTATTAACAAATAACATTTTCTATCGAAAATTGCCAACAGTGTTCTCGCTATTTCACATTCCAATGCCGTGACGTCACTCCCCCACAGCTGCGGCCCGCTGTCTCTGCCTCTGTTCTCGATCTCAGCAAACTGAGTTCCTAAGGGTTCTGTGACATATTCACCAGGTCACAGAGATACACAGACAGGCAAGACATACACCGAGCAAGTTTCCACACTCAATTCTCCATTTGAATCACATCCTGTAATCGTCCGCAGTCCAGCTGCTCTCACACTATTTGACTGGCAGTAATTACATTTTCCTCTTCAGGCGGTTTGTAGTATAACTTTCCTCTGAAAACTTGTGGCTTCCAACCTTCGGTTTCTATCTCTCTTGCTACCTTAGTCTAGATGCTAACTACATCTTCACATGCATGATCCTTAATCCACCCACTATGGGTGTGCTTGAACCTCTAAATCAAGGTTTCCATGCTTCCTACCTGCTTTTCCCAATACTTTGTCAACTTTCTTGAACCCATTTTTGCCTCCTCTCTTTTCTAACAGTTGTTTAGCTGACTAATCTTCGGGAACGCTGTTCTGATTACCTATTGTCTATTCCTGAATCTGTGCTTACTAGGGGGAACCTTAGACGTACCCTTCCCCTAGCTTCCTGCCAGATTTTACACACCCAATAAACAATGACAAATAGGTAGACAGTTACTCCCAGAACAGTCCCAAGCAATTCCCAGCCTTTCTAACACTTCTTCTGTCAGTTTGTAGCCCTCAGGGATTGCATAGGGGTTTCCAATTTTACTTTCCAATCCTTTACCTGAATGCACTAATTATCTCCAGGCGTCTGTATTTTTAATTCCCTGCTTGTCCCTTCCTCGTGGTGCGTCCCCACTAGACTTCCTTCCTCTAGTGCAGTGATGGGCAAACTGCGGCTCTCCAGCTGTTGTAAAACTACAAATCCCATCATGCCCTGCTGTAGGCTGATAGTTGTAGGCAGACTGGGCATACTGGGAGTTGCAGTTTTACAACAGCTGGAGAGCCGCAGTTTGCCCATCCCTGCAGTAGTGTACACTACGTAGGACAGCAGAATACCAACCCCTACCTGCTTTTAGCAGCACCTTATGGGGTTCCAGGGCTCCTGATTGCCATGTACTGCATTCACAGTGATTCTATACACAATCCAGAGGACTACTAAGACATATATCACGATACCAAGTGCAAACCCAAAGATGTTAAAAAAAAATATATATATTATCCATACCCAGCGATCATAGGAATGACGTGGTTGGGGTTCTTACCTCTCAAATATGGCTCGACCTTAGTAGACATTTTATACTTCCCCACAGTCCCGATCCCAGGCAGAAGGGCAAAGGAGACACAAATAGAGTTGTAAGAATAAGCTTCTTACCTTAACAGCGCTGTTTTTAGATCATCCTGGTCCTGGTCCCTCTCCATCACATGATTAATAAAAATAACTTTTTTTTGATGCTTGCAAGTCAAACACATCTGATTACAAAAACCTTGTCTTAGCCTTGAAAAGTACCAGAACATCAGGCACACATACTTCTGAAAACTAATAAGCAATTAACTTTGTTTGTCTCAAATACACACGGTTCAGCAATTCTCAATTCTGACCTACAATAAACCAGAAAGTAAAATGGAGGACGAGGTAGCCAACACTGGTTCTTGGTTTTAATTATTATTATTTTTTTTATTAAGGCACACTCCAAAAGAGTGGGAAATATCCAAAATACAACAATGAGCAATTGCGCTGTAGTATAACAATGGCCTGGTGAGGCTGGTATACATGTCTATTCTGCACAAGGTAGGACAAGTCCTGTGGGATCCATGCCTGGTTCATTTTAATGAAGGTGAGCTTGTCCACATTGGCTGTAGACAGACGGCTGCGCTTGTCTGTGATAACGCCCCCTGCCGTGCTAAACATGTGTTCAGACAATACACTGGCTGTAGGGCAGCCAGTACCTCCAAGGCGTAAAGGGCAAGCTTAGGCCATGTGCCCAATTTGGAGACCCAGAAGTTGAAGGGGGCAGACCCGTCATTCAGTACGTACATGTTGCTGAAATGCTTCCTCCTGCTAAGACGTTCCATATCAGCTGGTGGTGGTGGTTGTTGTGGCGTGCTGACAAAGCTTTTCCACATTTCGGCCATACTAACCCTGCCTTCTGAGGGGCTGGTGGTGCCCCAGCTGCGTTGGCAACCTCTTCCTCCTCCTCCTCTGTCTTCGCCTTGTGCTTCTACTGTGCCCCCGCTGTCAGGTGGGAATGCCACAAGCGCGTCTAACAGCGTGCGCTTGTACTCGCGCATCTTACAATCACGCTCCAGTGACGGAATTAATGATGGTACGTTGTCCTTTTAACGGAGATCCAGCAGCGTGGCCACCCAGTAATCAGCACAAGTTAGAATGTGGGCAACTCGGCTGTCATTGCGGAGACACTGCAGCATGTAATCGCTCATGTGTGCCAGGCTTCCCAGAGGCAACAAAAAGCTGTGGGAGGTGTATCATCTGTGTCCTCTGTATCCCCCCAGCCATGCTTCAGTGATGGCCCTGAGCTGGTTTAGGTGCCACCCTGCTGTGAACACAGTTCCTCCTCCTCCATCGCCTCCTCCTCATCATCATCCACCTCATCATCCTCCAGAACTGTGCCCTGGCTGGACAATTGTGTACCTGGCGTTTGTGGGTGCAGGAACCCACCCTCGGAGCCACTTGTGAATGACTGGCCGGAAACCCTATGAAATGATCCCTCTTCCTCCTCCTGTGCCACATCCTCTTCCATCATCGCCAAAAGCGTTTTTTCAAGGAGGCATAGAAGTGGCATAGTAATGCTGAGAATGGAGTTATCAGCACTAGCCATGTTATTGGAGTACTAGAAACAGCGCAACAAGGAACACAAGTCTCGCATGAAGGCCCAGTCATTAATGGTAAAGTGAAGTGAAGTGGTGCTGTGTTCCTGTGCGTGCTGCAGCTGAATCTCCACTATTGCTGCTGCTCGCACAGTCTGGCCAGCATGTGCAAGGTGGAGTTCCACCTTGTGGACTCGTCGCATATGAGGCGGTGAGCGGGAAGGTCAAAGTTACACTGCAGCGCTGACAGGCGAGCAGCAGCAAGGTGAGAACGCATGTAGGGTCGAGGACCTCATCGTCCTCCACATCATCTTCCACCCAGTCTTCACCCCTGCTATCCTTGTCAGTCTGCACAGTTTTGAAAGCCACAGCAGTTGGCACCTGTGTTTCATCATCATCCGACACGTGCTGCGGTGGTCCTCCCATGTACTCATCTTTAAACATAAGTGGTTGGTTATCAGTGCACTCAATCTCTTCCACTTCTGGGGCAGGGATAGGTGGATGGCCCTAGGAAACCCTGCTAGCAGAGGTATCAAAAAGATGAAGAGACTGCTGCATGACTTGGGGCTCAGACTGCTTGGCTGATTTGCAAGGGGGTGAGGTGAAAGACTGATAGATATCGGCTGCAGGTGCTAATATTTCAGCAGGAGACTGAGTGGGAGACAATGTGAAGGAACTGGAAGCACTGTCAGCAACCCAATCTACTATCGCCTGTACTTGTTCTGGCCTCACCGTTCATAGAGCCGCATTAGGTCCGATCAAATAACGCTGAAGGTTCTGTCGCCTACTCGCACCTGATGAAGGTGTTTCACTTGTGCATGTAGCTGGCACAGATCGAACACGTCCTCTCCCTGCAACAGGAGCTCCACCAGCAGCACCACGGCCGGGGCCACGTCCCTTATTTGACGATCTCCTCGTATTTCTCAAATTTAGGATCTTGCCCAAAATGGGTTTTTTTTTACAACAGAATATAACAGCAGTATCTAACGAGTGTATCTCACACTGACAGATGCAGGAAAGGCTGCAGATTTATTATTTTGCCCAAAATTTGTGTTTTTTGGGCCCAAAATTGGTATTTTTTAATAACAGAATAGAACACCAGTATCTAATGCGTGTATCTCTCACTGACAGATGCAGCAAAGGCTGCAAAATTAAGTATTTTGCTCAAAATGGGTGTTTTTTTGGATAACAGAATAGAACAGTAGTATCTAACATGTGTATCTCACACTGACAGAGGCAGCAAAGGCCATAGATTTATTATTTTGCCCAAAATGGGTGTTTTTTGGATAACCGAATGAACAGCAGTATCTAACGCGTGTATCTCACACTGACAGATGAAGCATAGGCCCCTGATGTAGGGTATTGCCAAAAATGGGAGCTTTATTAAACCCAGAATATTATTGCAGTATTTCAAGCTTGTATGTCACACTAACAAAATTCAGCATAGGCCCCAGATGTAGGGGATTGCCAAAAATGGGTGTTTTTTTTAAACCCTGAATATTATTGCAGTACTTCAAGCTTGTATCTCACACTGACAGATGCAGCATAGGCTGCAAAATTAAGTATTTTGCCCAAAATGGGTGTTTTTTTAATAACAGAATAGAACACCAGTATCAAACGTGTGTATCTCACACTGATAGATGCAGCAAAGTCTGCAAATTGGTCCAAAATTGGTGTTTTTTTAAACCCAGAAAATTATTGAAGTATTTCAAGCTTGTCTTTCACACTGACAAATACTGCAAAGGCACCGGATGTAGGATATTGCCAAAAATTTGTGTTTTTTTTAAACCCAGATTATTATTGCAGTATTTAAAGCTTATATTTCACACTAAAAATGCAGCATAGGCCCCAGATGTAGGGTCTTGCAAACAATGGGTGATTCTTTTAAACCCAGAAGATTATTGAAGTATTGCAAGCGTCTATTTCACACTGACAAATGCTGCAAAGGCACTAGATGTAGGATATTGCCAAAAATTGGTGTTTTTTTAAACCCAGATTATTATTGCAGTATTTCAAGCTTGGATTTGAATATCACAAAAGCACATATGCTGTGCTGGTGCACTGAGCTTGCATAAAATGGCCACCGCTGTCCACCTAACTAACAGATGGAAAAAAAAGTTATTTTTCTGTGTCACTGGGCTCAGAGCAGGGTAAATAGATTGTGCACTGCACCCACAAAACTAAATCTATGTAGATCGCTGAGTTAACAAGCACTTCTGATTAAAGATTCTTTCCTATTCTCTCCCTCACAGCAGCAGCATCCTCTCTCTACACTAGTAACAGCAGAGTGACATGCAGCGCTACGTGACTCCAGCTTATATAGAGGCTTGGTCACATGCTGCACTGGCCAATCACAGCCATGTCATTAGTAGGTATGGCTGTGATGGCTTCTAAGGGCACAGAGTTAAACGCTTGTCCATTGGCTGCCTTTCAAAAAGCACCATATAATAGCCGAACACCGAACCCGAACCTTTACTGAAAATTTCGGGGTCCAAAAATTCTAAAGTTCGGTACCAAACCGAACTTTACAGTTCGGGTTCGCTCAACCCTAGTCATATCCCTGCATCTAAGGTTGGGGAGGAGAGGACCTTTGGGCTAATATTAGCCCACGCCAGGAACAAAAAGAGACTCTTTACACTTGGGACTTTACACATGGAAGACCAGCTGAGCAGCCCCACAAGCAAGGCACCATTAACCCCCCTGGAAAATCCTGAATTTGTTTATGTACCCCTGGAACCCTTGAACCCCTGCCATCATATTTCCTTTTGAACCCCTTCCTTGTCACTCTTGCTGCCATAGCCTTGTAATACACAAGTAACCCTTCCCATGCCATATTTACCGTAAGTTTACCCTTGTCCCCCTTTATAGAATAGACAGCGTTAGGTGGGAGGGCGACATTGTGTATATGCATGAATTTAGTTACAGATTTTGGTGGAAATTAGAGGGTATTGTGAGTTTGTGTAGTGTAGCTAGTATTAAAGTGTTTTTATAGTGTGTTGTAGTGTGCATAAATATGTATATATATTTATAGTCATTGATATACATATATTTATGTTGCTGTTAAACTTTGTCTTTGTCTTAAGTCAACGCTTTAGTCCAGTACACGCACATACAGTTCAGGAAAGTAAAGTTGCAGAAAGGTATATTTAGAAAATAAGCGGAGCCAACAGCAGATGCCTATACACTAATATGAATTATTAATATTAATCTCAAATATTGATAATTAATATTTCCTATAACAGCAAGTATGTGTACAGTGAAAAGAAAATGATACATGGTTTTCAACATATTTTAAAAATTTAAATCTGGAAAGTCTGGCGTGCATTTGTATTTAGGCCCCGTGTACTCGGACACCCCTAAATAAAATCCAGTTGCCTTCAGAAATCACCTAATTAGTAAATAGAGTCCACCTGTGTGCAATTTATTCTGAGTATAACTACAGCTATTCTGTGAAGGCCTCAGACTTTTGTTAGTGAACATTGCTGATCAAAAAGCATAATGAAAACCAAGGAACACAACAGACGGGTTAGGGATAAATTGGGGAGAAGTGGAAAGCAGGGTTAGGTTACAAAACAAATGTCCCAAACGCTCAACATCTCACGGAGCACTGTTTAATCCATCATCCAAAAATGGAGAGAGAATGGCACAACTGCAAACCTACCAAGACATCCACCTAAACTAACAGCCACGGTAAGGAGAGCACTAATTAGAGAAGCAGCCAAGAGACCCATGGGAACTGTCGAGTTCCACAGCTCAGGTGGGAGAATCTGTCTACAGGACAACTATTTGTTGTGCACTCCATAAATCTGACCTTTATGGAACAGTGGCAAGAAAAAAAACGTTTTTAAAAGCAAGCCACAAGAAGTCTCATTTACAGTTTGCCACAAGCAACGTAGAGGACACAGCAAACATGTGGAAAAAGGTGCTCCTGGTCAGATAAGAACAAAGTTTAATTTTATGTCCTAAATGCAAAACGCTATGTGTGGCAGAAAACTAATACTGCACATCACCCTGAACACACCATCCCCACTGTAAACCATGGTGATGGCAGAATCATGCTGTGGGGGTGCTTTTCTTCCACAGGGACAGGGAAGCTGGTTAACCACAGCGACAATGGATGGAATGGTTTAGATCAAAGTATATTCATGTGTTAGAGTGGCCCAGTCAAAGTCCACATCTAAATCCTATTGAGAATCTGTAGCAAGACTTGAAAATTGCTGTTCACCGATGCTCTCCACCCAATCTGACAGAGCTTAAGCTATTTTGCACAGAAGAATGAGCAGAAATTTCAGCCTGATGAGCAAAGCTGGTAGAGACATACCCCAAAAGACTTGCAGTTGTAAGTGCAGCATATGGTGGTCCTACAAAGTATTGACTCAGGAGGGCTGAATACAACTGCACACCACACTTTTCAAATTTTTATTTATTAAACGTTTTGAAAACCATGTATCATTGTCACAAACTTACCTGCCCGGGCTCCAGCAACAAGATCTCCAGCTTCGGTGCAACTGCGCCAGGAGAGACACATTGCTAAGCCATGCTCCCAGTGATGCAACAGCGTCATTAGCAACAGGATGCAGTGCTCTTTCTGCCCTGCAAGTAGGCAGGCAGAGTTCCAGTTGGGACTCACTATTTGTGTATTCCTGCCTATTGTGGTGACAATCATTTTCTTTTCACCTCACACATACTGCTGCTTTGTGTTGCTCTATCACATAAAATACCAATAAAATACATTTAATTTTGTAGGTGTAACGTGAAAAAATGTGGAAATGTTCAAGGGGTATGAATACTTTTTCAAGGCACTGTATTGTAATAGAATTTCAGCAACAAGAAAAAAAAAAAGGAAAAAGATAAAGGGCAGCTCTGACGCTTTCCATTTTTGATACTGAACGGTGGGGACAAAAGACCATTAACTTTTAGGTGAGCATGTGGTTGGGAGTACAATGTGAAAACTGAGACAATAAATCCAGGGAGGATATTACATTTCACTAGAGTGGCTCTCATAAAAGACCAATCAACACTATTAAAAGTCTTCTTGGCATCAATGCCAAGAAGGACTAGAGGAGCTGAGGTTTTGTGAGCAAGGTGCATAAGATGGGGAAGGCAATGAGAATTGTCCTTCCCCTTTCTAATAAGGATGAAGCATGTCTGCTCTCCACCAAGTGGTTTAGGAAGAAGAGGACGAAGGTGTAGTGCCAGGATTTTGCCCTATCTAGATATATTCAATGAGAAGGTAGATTGTCCTCCCCCTGCTTAGGAATTTACGCACTAAATAATTCCTGGGATTGTTTGGGGAGTTATCCACCAGAAAAATATAAAAATAAAGTATTACATACATTTGTAAGATGTGGGAACAAAATGTAAGGATGGCTGTCGGGTCCTGGGCTCTTGCCAGGTGAAAAGCTATGGAGTGTTGACTTAACTTGATAGGTGAGGTTAACGCTGCCACATCTTCACTAAGTGTAGGTAATTGTACGAAGTCCACGATGGTCCGTATAAGTGTTTCTCTAGAGCTAACTGTCACGGATCAGTGGATGTGAACCCACTGTGCTACTGATTGGCTGTACCCTGGAGGGGCGTGACTAAGCAACTACCTGGTATTCAATAGAGCCTCTGATGGTGAGGATAGACTTGGGCCATTAGGGTAGTTGCCAGGTGCCACTCCAGAGCAGTCCCAGAGTGAGTAGCAGCTGTTCCAGAAGATAGGTACCAGCAATACAGGCATGGTAGAAAGGCAGGGTCGTTACCAGGAGCAACAAAGCAAGAACCGAAGGATGAGGCAGAGGCGTAGTCAGACAGGCAGAAGGCCAGGGCAGGTGGCACAGGTACAGGTCAGGCAATCCGGGTCAGCAATGGGAGAGACAAAGCAAGCAGGCAGGGATCAGACGATAAGCGGAGTCCAGGGACAAAGTATAGGTCAGGAACACAAGTGGTTATCAAGCTCTTTAGCAACAAACTAGGACCTTTACACTCCAGCCCAGCCCAGGGAGTGATGCCTACCGCCCTTAGAGCAGTGACACATGAAACCAGCCGAACTCATGCTGTGTCCAGGGCTGAATGGAAGCTGTGAAGCGGAACCCTCAGAAGCAACTGGCCACCAATCACTGAAGAGCACGGTGCCTGGGACTGCAGCGGTAAACAGAGAAACAGCGTCGCACAGCAGTCGCTGTTACAGTACCCCCCCTTACGCCCCCTCTTCTTGAGTCCACAACAAGACAGAAAGCTCTTTATCAGATCCAGAGCATGAATGTTCTCCTGCAGCTCCCAAGATCTCTCCTCAGGAACAAATGCCTTCCAGTCCACAAGATAGTAGGTCTTCCTACCACGTTTATTGATGTCAAGGATGTCCTTGACTTCAAATACCTCGTTTGCATTCTCTGATACCGTAATTGGAGTATAAGCAGCCGTTGAGAAACGATTAAGGACCACTCGTTTCAGTAAGGAGACATGGAAGGCATTGGGAATATGTAGAGAAGGAGGTAGACGTAGCTTGTATGTCACTTCGTTGATCCTCCTCAATACTTCAAAGGGCCCAAGGAACCTGGGAGCAAACTTAAAACTGGGGACCCTTAAGCAGATGTTTTTGGAGGAAAGTCATACCTTATCCCCAGATGAGAACCGAGGTGCTCTCTTTCTCTTGTCTGTATTTGTCTTCATGCGGTTCACCGCTTTGTTGATGAATATCTTGGTGTTTCGCCAAATCTTACAAGAAATCTCTAAAAAAAGGAATCTGCAGCTGCTACCTCGGAAGATGCAGGAACAGGTAGAGGAGTACAAGTATGTTGACCAAAAATGACAAAGAATGGAGAGGATCTAGTAGACTCACTAGTGTGGTTGTTATAGGAGAACTCTGCCCAAGGTAGCAGTTGTACCCAGTTATGTTGAGCGGAAACAAAATGCCAAAGATAGTTTTCCAATATCTGATTAACCCGCTCTACTTGCCCATTGGTTTAAGGGTGATATCCAAAAGAGAAGTCCAGGTCAATTTCTAGCAGTCGGCAGAGAGCTCTTTCTGGACTCCTCGATCAGAAAGAATTTGCCCAGGTAAACCATGCAGATGGAAGATATGTTTAACAAACAGTTTAGCAAGTTCCACAGCCTAGGGCAATCTCGTCAAAGGAACGAAGTGCACCACCTTGGAGAAGTGGTCAACAACCACCCAAATACTGGCGCATCCAGCCGAAGAGGGCAGATCCGTAATAAAGTCCATGGCAATGTGTTTTCCATAGAGCATCAGGAACAGGTAGGAGTAACAACAGGCCCTGTGGTATACTCCTGGAGATTTTGTTCTGAGCACAGACGGAGCAAGCAAAGACATAGTCACGCACATCCTTGGACAATGTGGGCCACCTGTAGTGGCAATTTCTGTGGTCTTGCGGATCCCGGGATGACCAGCCAGTTTGGAGTTGTGACCCTACGTTAGGACACGCTTCCTTTTGGCAGATGGCACTAATGACTTCTCGGGAGGAATGTCTCTTACCAGGAGCCACTGTGATCAATCAAGCAGGATTTATCAAGTAATGGGGCTCCTCCTGCTGGTTAGAAGAGTCAAATGATCGAGACAGAGCATCCACCTTGATGTTCTTCTCAGCCGGGCGAAAGTGCAACTCAAAATCACAACGGGAGAAGAAGAGTGACCACCTGGCTTGGCGAGGGTTCAGACGCTGGGCTGTCTGCAGATACATAAGATTCTTGTGGTCGGTGAAAATTATTACTGGATGCTGGGCTCCCTCCAATAAATAACGCCACTCCTCCAAGGCAAATTTTATGTCCAGAAGCTCCCTGTCTCCTATACAGTAATTCCTTGCAGCGGAGGAGAAGAGCTTGGAGAAGAATCCACAAGTAAGCATCTTGCCCTTGGAACCTTTTTGTAGTAAAACAGCACCAGCTCCTCTGGAGGAGGCGTCCACTTCTAAAAAGAATTGGCGGGAGACAACAAGATGTCGTAGAACAGGTGCAGTGGCAAAGGAGCTCTTGAATTTTTCAGGATCCATCTTTAATTCGGCATCTGAGATGATGTATCCGAGAAACAGTACAGAAGTCTTCTCAAAGGTGCATTTCTCGCTTTTGGCATCAAGTCGATTCTTCCTCGACCGCTGTAAGACTAAGCGTACATGCTTCCGGTGAGTTATTAAATCTGGAGAATAAATCAGTATATCATCCAGGTACACGATCAAGCATATATAGAGCAGGTCCCGGAAGACATCATTAACAAACTCTTGGAATACTGCAGGAGCATTGCACAGACCGAAGGGCATAACGAGATACTCGTAGTGTCCATTACGAGTGTTGAAAGCAGTCTGGTTATATGCACCGCGCTGGTCGAGTTTAGTAAAGACCTTAGCCCCCCAGATGTTGTAAAAGAGTTCGTAGATCAGCGAAGAGGGTATCAATTTTTGACCGTGACCTTATTCAGACCTCGATAGTCGATACAGGCCCGTAAGGATCCATATTTATTCTGCACAAAGAAGAACCCGGCACCAGCAGGCGAAGTGGATTTCTGGATAAACCCCCTCTCCAGATTCTCCTTGATGTAGTCAGACATCAAGAAGAGTCTCTAGGAGTGAGAGTGGGTAGACTCAACCATGAGGAGGTGTAGCACCAGTCAGAAGGTCAATCGGACAGTCAGATGGATAATGAGGAGGCAGGATCGTCTTTCTTACTAAAGATGTCCGCTAAGCTGGCATACTGCTGCAGAAATCCAGGCAGGTCTACAGATACAGAAGGCGTGGAAGCATGTCGGACCTCCGCTAAGCATCTGGAGTGACAAGATGATCCCCCACGCAGGATCTGACCTGAGTGCCAGTCCACAACTGGAGTGTGCAGACGCAGCCAGGGTAGCCCAAGTGCAGAACCCCTATCTGTAACTTAAGGGGTATAGTAATAGAGAGTACCGGTTCAGGGAGTGGTTATCCATTTACGGAGACCACTGACAAAGGCCTTTCCAGACGAATGGTGGGAAGCCGATACTGATGGACCAAAGCTTGCTTAATGAAGTTACTGGCTGACCCAGAGTCCAAGAATGCAGGCACAGACAGTGTGACTCCCTTGTGAGAGAGAGTCACCAGAACTGAAAGTTTCGGAGAGGACTTCTCCTGGTCTAGAACCACCCCTCCAACTGATCCTAGACATTGTCGTTTCCCGGCGTCTGTGGACAATTACGCAAAAAGTGGCTCTAGACTGGTCAGACAGTCGAATGCGAAGATCTTGAATATCTAAATATCTCTTGTGGCTCAAAAGTTATCAACACAGAAAGTTCAAAACTTTTGAGCATTCAGCTCTGTTTTCAGCACCAGGGACAATACACCGAACACATCAAGTAGCTGTGTAGCTGTGCATCATAGGGAATATTCCTGGTTGTTGTTGCCTATTTTTGTGTTAATAACTTTTGAACCACAAGAGATACTGCAAATCTAATTGTGGCAATAGATTTCTCAGAAAATTCAGGTCATTTATATGCTACATGACCCCCTTCGCATTGGAAATTTGCCATTGATCCAATATGGCGGCTTTCAAGATAGCAGCCATGTTCCGGATATAGCCTTAAAGATAGGCCCCCTCACCCATTACTTGCTGGGGTATTCAGATATTTTATTTTCCCTTTCATTTCTGAAATAAAAGGGCGTCCTGCAAATTTTGACTCACCCAGTATAAAGCTTGGGGAGGGTGTATCTCTTAAAGGGGTTGTCCGGGATTGGGGACATTACTCTAATAGTACAAGTGTGGCATACACATTACATACAAGCAGGTAGTACCTTTGGCACAGATTTCTCCAGCCCCGTTTTCATCTTTGAAATTCATGTCCGGAAGTTACTGTTTTCTTCTCCTCAGTGGCGTACCGGGTCCCTTGCAGGCAAGCAAAGCTTCCTCTTCCGCTGCTCAGGGAGCCCGGTGACGTCACTGGCAGCAAATTAATCGAGGTGAATATTGATGAGGGGCGGAGTTACAGCGGCTGGCCGACATCACGCTAAGCCCCGCCCCTTGACAACCTGCTCAGCCCCGCCCCTCCAGTCCGGTGAGATTCAGAATGAATTGAGGTGACTATTGATAAGGGGGCGGAGCTATAGCGGCTGGCCGACATCCCGCTAAGCCCCGCTCCTTAACAACCCGCTCAGCCCCGCCCCTCTAGTCCGGTGAGCTTCAGAATGAATTGAGGTGAATATTGATGAGGGGGCGGAGTTACAGCGGAGCAGAGAGACAGCTGTAACCACCTGATGCTGAGCTGCCCCAGGACCCACAGGGCAGTGCAGCCGGAAGTCAGGTAAAGATAAACAGATATATAAACAATGAGTGGGGGACCGTTGGAGCCACATAGAAGTGGCAAAAATAGCTGAAGATGTATGGAGGCCTTTACTTAGATGTACATTGTGAGCAAAAGTGTTTTTTTTTTTTAAACATTTGGTCCCGAATAACCCCTTTAAGGCTGTAGGTTTTAATAAATGGAAATTGAGATGGAATTGAATATTCGAATATTGGTAAAATTGAATTCTCCGCCTTAATGGATATATGGTTTGCATATATGGATATATGTAGGATTATTTTAAATATTTTGTTTTCATTTGTGGTTTTTTTCTCTCTCTAAAGGGTAAATAATTGGAAATGGTAAAGGGTAGAGGGTAAGGGGTAGAAAAAATAAATAAATTGTGGCATACAGGTACTTTGTAGAAGAGAAATAGATGTGATGACAGTCTCTGTACACCCATGTGGAATTATGTAATGACAGTGCGATATTGGCAACAGGAAAAAAAAACTAAGCAATTCCATCTAAAAAAAATATAATAATAAAAAAATAGGATCACTGGCTAGAGGGCTAGAGCACCATACTCTATCTCCAGGAGAGAATCAAGGCTGAACCCTACATCTACTTTCAGTAACTTTTGAGCAGAGGACTGTTACAAAGAGGTCTTAGTATCATGCCAAATAAACTACCCACAGTAGATTCAGCTGCTAGGACTCTGGAGAAAACCGTTACTGGAAGAGGAGTTCTTAACTGACGTCCATAGACAATGAAGAAAGGATATTTTCCAGATAATTCACCACCATGATTATTGTACGAAAACTTTGCCTATGGAAGCAGAGTGTCCAAGTCATCATAATGTGCAGATGAGAAATGACACAGGTACAGTCAGGCACATATGCAAACTGTTTTAATTCCTACACCGTTCACCTGATTTGTATGTAAATACCCTCAAATTAAAGCTGACAGTCTGCAGGTAAAGCACATGTTGTTCATTTCATTTCAAATCCATTGTGGTGGTGTATAGAGCCAAAAATATTAGAATTGTGTCCATGTCCCAATATTTATGGACCTGACTGTAATTGATAGGAATTTGATGACACACTCCACCTGTCACAGCGGGGATCAGAAAGGCCAGTCACCAGCAGCACTATCCCTACCTGATGGCCCACAAACAGACAGAAGTCCCTTCCTAAGTAGGTTCAGGGGATTACAGGGTTAGAATGCAAGAAAAAAAACGTATAGTGAAAGATTAAAGAGCTGTACAAGCCAAGGTCAAACCAGGAAGTCTCATCAGATCCAAATTATCTGGGGTAAAAGTCCAAAACACACCGAGATCTAAAAACTGGAAATTGCCTGCATGTATTTAGAGTTCAATATTTGATAGTAGAATGCTTAAAGGGAACCTGTCACCAGTTTTATGGTGTCCTAACTAAGGGCAACATAAATAAGTGACTGATTCTCTTAGCAAAATGCTGGGTCACTTTCTTTAATTGACCCAGTCAATATGCCAGCATCTTGTATTGAAAAGCTCTAGCTGATAATGATGAGTCATGAATATTCATGAGCTCCTGACTCTCCCCGCCCACCTGCTGCTGAATGACAGTTTGTTTCCATATGAATCAGCAGCAGGTGGGCAGGGAAGTGGCTATAGCTCTGAATTAAATATACTGTTACAAAACTGTTATTCACCCTGTTAGTCTGAATGGATGAAGCACATGGTGAGAACAATGGATGGCGGCCATTTTAACTCACAGACACTGTTTGGACTTTTCTACACGGTGCAATCTCGCCGGTATTTGGTGCCCAGAGACATCATTCAGTAGTTTGAAACTACCAAACAAGGGACACGTTTATTAGTGACTATTTTCTGTATAACTTGTATATTTTCGGTGTAACTGGCATAAAACTGTATCTTCCAGACTACTGAACGGATCTGGGTGAATTTCGGATATGTGGTTCACCCAGATCCCCCCGTTCTGAGGATATACTTGTTATGGGGTTATTGCATGTTTTGGGGTTCCTGTGATATGTTTTATAAAACTGTATTTCTCTGCCTGTGATAATTATATTCGCCATTGTATTCAGTAATCTTATCACAGACAGAGAGGAGGATTTTGCGTGGGAGTGTCTGGGTTTATTGTACGGATTGATTGGTTGTATTTCAAACCCCTGTGGGCAGTACTATGTTGGTGGACTGTAAATAAAAGAGTCTGTATGCCCCAGGGCAGTCAGACCTAGTTTGACCTTCAAATCGCAGCCTCGCCTCGTTTTGTGGGGGAAAGATTATCCTAGCTGTAAGATAGCTAGTGGGATTGTTCTACATTTACAGGATCCTTCTGGATATCAAGACGAAGCGGCTCCTCTCTCTCTCCCTAAACAGAGATCCAGACTATCCAAGCGGTCCAGCTTCCAGCTAGCCTGGGAGTAACCGTAACATTTGGATGGCAGCGGTGGGATTGTCCTGGATTTCCTAGGAGAAGTACTGAACGGATGGAGAGCGCTTACGAAAAATTGAAACGTGTGACCCTAAAGGATTTACTCGAAAGCAGAGGGGGGAACGCCAGCAACCGTCCGAGAAGGGAACTGATCGCAGAATTAACCGAATTGGATCAGGGCTTCACGATGGCAGAAACCCCGACCACGAGTGGTGACGAAAAAACCAGGATTGTTCGGGAGAGGCTCTCGCTATACGGGCCGAACCCACCTATGGAACTGGTGCAGCAGTTGATGGCAGAAGCGGACGAGGATATACGGAAGGCTCGAGCCCACGAACTCAGCCTAGTGACCGCACACCGCAATGCCGAAGCACCGCAGGTAATCGTTCCTGTCGAAAACGCCGGGAGGCCAAAGATACCCTATGCGGCTTTTAGACCCTTCCTAGAGAGTGAGACAGGAATCGATGAATATTTGGCAGACTTCGAAAGGCAATGTGCCCTGCACCAGATTCCCAACAGAGAGTGGCCCACGATATTGTCTGGGAAACTATCCGGGTGAGCTCTGGAAGCATTTCGGACTCTGGGCGCTGAGGAAGTGACACAGTATGCGCTGGTCAAAGAGACACTGTTGCGGCGGTACGCTGTAACTCCTGACACGTATCGCCGACAATTTCGTAGCACGAGAAAGAAGCCTAACGACACACATATGGAATGGGCGCACCGAATGCGGAGAGCGGCAAATCACTGGATGAGCGGAAGTAAAGCTGTGACTGGTGAGGAAATTTTACAATTATTTCTCTTAGAACATTTTTATAACGGCATGGAGCAGCAGGGGAAGGAATGGCTGCGAGACAGACGACCTTCTACCTTAGAAGAAGTAGCCAAATTGGCCGATGAACATTACGACTCCCGTCTAGACGAACCCACGAACTACCGAACCCCAGCACGGGTCGAACACCAAGATGTTTACCATACGTCGCCACGTACCGAATTCCGAGCCCCGGTGCCCGCTGGGCCCATACGGTACTCAGGACCACCGAATAACAACTCTGATCGTCCCAGACCGACCTGCTACCGATGCAAGCAACCAGGGCACCGCATGGCTAGCTGCCCCCTTAATGCACACCAGACCCCCCGGAATTATAATTACCCCTCTGGGTCATCTCGTCCTGCCCGGGCGCTCTGTGTTAACCAAGAGGCCCCTATGGAGGAATATTTGGGACCACTTCACGAAGCAGATCCTGTATATGCTGCTTCGGATAACCGCCAGCACCATCGGCAGAAAGTATGGCTCGAGGGGCAATCTACCGAGGGGTTAAGAGACACGGGGGCTACCATTACACTGGTCCAGAGCCATTTGGTGCCGGGGCACAAGCGATCAGGGCAGACTGTGGCTGTTAGAGTGGCGGGGGGGGATGTGTACAAAATTCCGACCGCTAAAGTACATCTTGATTGGGGAGCGGGAAAGGGGGTCGTGAACGTGGGCATAATGGATAATTTACCTGCCAAAGTACTACTGGGCAACGATTTGGGCCCCATGACTTCTGCCTATGCTCCAGTATACAACAACGAGGCGAACCCAGTGACTACCCGAGCCCAAGCCCGAACGGAGCGAGAACTCTCACCAGTGCGGGAGACACAGGTAAGACCTACCCCGACCTTGACTGACCCGTTAGGTCCCATACCCTGGGACACCCCAGATGCTTTCGAAACAGAGTCTAAGACTGACCCGACATTACAAAAGTACCGGGAACGAGCAGAGACCGGAGGGAGCGGGTCAGATAACTAAACCTTTTTATGGGAAAAGGGAAAGCTATATCGCTTGACGGAGAAAAGGGGGCAGCATAGGCGACAGCTGGTAGTGCCCCACAAATACCGTCGAGAAATACTCAAGATAGGACACGACATTCCCTTGGCAGGCCACCTAGCTGTAACCCGCACACTACACCGCATTACTCACACGTTCTTTTGGCCAGGGGTACACGCTGATGTTAGGACTTATTGTAATACCTGCGATGTGTGTCAACGAGTAGGGAGGAGAGGCGATCACCCTAAAGCTCATCTAGTAAATATGCCCATTGTGGAGGAACCCTTCAGCAGGGTTGCTATTGACCTAGTGGGACCGCTGGCTACCCCTAGTCCCTCCGGTAAGTGCTACATTCTTACCGTAGTGGACTACGCTACCAGGTACCCTGAAGCTGTCGCCCTATCCAACATCCAAGCGGATACGGTAGCGAATGCGCTGGTGCAGGTGTTCTCCCGGGTAGGATTTCCGAAAGAAATCCTGTCCGACCGAGGCACCCAATTTACTGCCGAATTGACTCAGCAACTCTGGCAGGTTTGCAAAATTAAGTCCCTCCTGAGCTCTCCATACCACCCCCAGACGAACGGACTTTGTGAGAGGTTCAATGGGACCCTCAAACAAATGCTCAAGACGTTTACTCAGGAATACCGAGACTGGGAGCGTTTTCTGCCGCACCTCCTATTTGCTTATCGGGAGGTGCCCCAGGAAACGACCGGGTTCTCTCCCTTCGAGTTGCTCTACGGAAGAAAGGTACGGGGACCCCTAAACCTGATTCGGGAGCACTGGGAGGGAGAGATGGAGACTGACGGTGTCCCCATTGTGCCGTACGTGCTGGAACTCAGGGACCGAATGGAGCAATTAGCCAAATCAGTGCAGGCTAACCTCCAATCGGCCCAGAGAAGACAGAAGGTATGGTACGATCGGGGGGCCCGAAAGAGAATCTTTACCATAGGGCAAAAGGTGTTAGTGCTTAAGCCAGTTAAGACAGACAAATTACAGGCGTCCTGGCAGGGCCCCTATCAGATAGTGGAGAAAAGGGGAGACACCACCTACGTAATAGCTAGCTGCCATGACAGCAATCTTAGAAAGACATTCCATGTGAACATGCTCAAGGAATATCTTGAGCGGCCGGAGAACGTGACGGTCGTATGCTGTCCCCCTCAGGAAGACCCCGACAGTCTACCCATTCCAGATCTGTTAGAAAAGAGTCCCCATGCAGATATAGTAGCTCAGGTCAAGATAGGGGACCGACTTAGCCCCACTGAAAGGGAGCAGCTTAATCAACTCCTGCAGTCCAAAAGCCCCACCTTCTCCCAGAAGCCAGGGTACACTACCTTAACCACCCACCAGGTAGATACCCCGGGACAAGCTCCTTTACGCCAGGCTCCTTACCGAATCCCCGAGGCAGTTAGGACAGGGATGAAGAAGGAGATCGATGAGATGCTCCAACTCAGGGTAATTGAGCCCTCCGATAGTCCCTGGGCTTCCCCAGTGGTCCTGGTACCCAAGAAAGATGGTACAACCCGGTTTTGCGTAGACTATCAGAGGCTCAATGAAAAGACAGTGATGGACGATCGTATAGCCAGGGGAAATTATCTGACCACCATTGACCTCTGCAAGGGTTACTGGCAGATCCCCCTGGCCCAGGAGGCTGTCCCCAAGTCGGCATTCATCACCCCGTTCGGCTTATGCTTATATCATTTTAAGGTAATGCCGTTTGGGATGAAGAATGCCCCAGCTACATTCCAGCGCTTGGTCGATAGGCTCCTGGATGACTTCCAGAGTTTTGCTTGCACATACCTGGACGACATAGCGATCCACAGTGAGTCCTGGGAGGACCACTTAGCTCACATAGGAATGGTTCTGGATCAGATCCGGGCTGCTGGCCTGACTCTGAAGCCAGAAAAATGCCACTTTGGGATGGCCGAGGTACAGTACCTGGGTCACCAGGTGGGGTGTGGGAAACAGCGACCAGAACCGGCCAAGATAGAAGCTGTCGCCAATTGGCCCACCCCCACCACTAAGACTCAGGTCATAGCATTCCTGGGCACAGCAGGGTACTACAGACGGTTTGTACCAGACTACAGCACACTTGCCAAACCCCTGACTGACCTGACCAAGAAAAACTTACCTCGACAGGTCCTGTGGTCTCCCCACTGTGAAACGTCTTTCCAAGCTCTCAAAAATGCTCTTGTTAACGCTCCTGTCTTGGCGGCCCCAGCCCTTAACAAGTGTTTTATCGTCCATACAGACGCTTCCATGTTCGGGCTGGGAGCTGTCCTCAGCCAAGTAGGCGAAGACGGAGGGGAGCACCCAGTTGTCTACATCAGCCGTAAGCTCCTGCCACGCGAAGTCAGCTATGCAGCGGTAGAAAAAGAGTGTTTGACTTTGGTGTGGGCACTAAAGAAATTGACTCCCTATTTGTATGGACAAGAATTCACTCTGATTACAGACCATAACCCGTTGGTGTGGCTAAACCGGGTCTCTGGGGATAACGGCAGACTTTTACGTTGGAGTTTATCGTTACAACCCTTCAACTTCACCATTTCCTATAGACCTGGGAAACAGAATGGCAACGCCGACGGGTTGTCCAGACAAACAGACCTCAGCCCAGCATAACCAGCGGTCTGGACAGCCTTAGTCTGCCCCGAAAAGGGGTCAGACAGTGTCTGCCAGAGTGTTCCACAAAAAGGGAGCACTGTTACAAAACTGTTATTCACCCTGTTAGTCTGAATGGATGAAGCACATGGTGAGTACAATGGATGGCGGCCATTTTAACTCACAGACACTGTTTGGACTTTTCTACACGGTGCCATGTCGCCGGTATTTGGTGCCCAGAGACATCATTCAGTAGTTTGAAACTACCAAACAAGGGACACGTTTATTAGTGACTATTTTCTGTATAACTTGTATATTTTCGGTGTAACTGGCATAAAACTGTATCTTCTAGACTACTGAACGGATCTGGGTGAATTTCGGATATGTGGTTCACCCAGATCCCCCGGTTCTGAGGATATACTTGTTATGGGGTTATTGCATGTTTTGGGGTTCCTGTGATATGTTTTATAAAACTGTATTTCTCTGCCTGTGATAATTATATTCGCCATTGTATTCAGTAATCTTATCACAGACAGAGAGAAGGATTTTGCGTTGGAGTGTCTGGGTTTATTGTACGGATTGATTGGTTGTATTTCAAACCCCTGTGGGCAGTACTATGTTGGTGGATTGTAAATAAAAGAGTCTGTATGCCCCAGGGCAGTCAGACCTAGTTTGACCTTCAAATCGCAGCCTCGCCTCGTTTTGTGGGGGAAAGATTATCCTAGCTGTAAGATAGCTAGTGGGATTGTTCTACATTTACAGGATCCTTCTGGATATCAAGACGAAGCGGCTCCTCTCTCTCTCCCTAAACAGAGATCCAGACTATCCAAGCGGTCCAGCTTCCAGCTAGCCTAGGAGTAACCGTAACATATACGCTGGACTCAATGACATCACGCTGGACTCCAATCAGCTCATTAACATGCAGCATCTTTGTGTGTATATTATGAGGTAACCACCTGTCACACCAGTAAGTGAATACATCTAAGGTACTTTTTAGTAGTTAATGATTGTATATAATTAGTTCGTTTATAATCAAATATCTGTCGGAATATTTATGCTGTCTTCGATTGACAGTCTATATGATTTATGTGAATAAATTAAAATCGGTAATAAAGGAGATTCTAACTTATTATCATAAATATCAAGCTAAAACAAGCTTGTGATCTGCGTTGAATTGAAGACAAAACCCAGTTACAGACAAAATATATATGTAATTTATTAATACAATTTATAGTGCAAAATAATATATATAATAAAATTGGCGATAAAAAAATTTCAATCAAGGATATGCAAAATAGTGATAAAGACAAAAATAATTGAGAACATATATATATACACAATTATGCCTTCTTATAATGATACCCCTCAATTATATTTAAAATCAATTTAATACTTGATTTCTCTCAGCCGACAAATGTCCGATTAAACCCAAATCTGGTTTATCTTTTATCTATATAAATATATATATATTATCAACCATACTGGTCTAGAACTGAATTCAGTTCCTTGGAGATAATACTGTGTTTTCACTAGTATATTTTCAATCTCCCTGTATTGGATTCATTTTCAGGATGATGCTGCAGGTACACCCCAATCTTATTCCAAAACAGATACTATACACAAAGTATGGTTAATTGAATATATATAGATATGTATTATAATAATTAATTATCCTATAAAATATAGGTAAGGTTATACTATACCAAAATGTCAGCTAGCAGAAATCAGTTTCAATGGTTCTAAGATGGCTGCCTCCAATGACTGAAAAGGTGGTCAGGGTTGGATCTGGTCTTTTGATGATGTTCAGAGAGAGAGATAGATAGCTCTAGAGATCGATCTTTTCTGTCAGCCCATACCATCTTTTTATCCTATCTTAGAAAGGGCTTGGCCAAGTTTTATCATTAACTAGTGACCTCACTTTATAATCAATATAACCTCCCTCTAGTATTTTACCCTAACACTAGATGGCACTAGTATTCCATACAAAAATCGAACCACTCACTTCTTTCTCTTATCTAATATACTAGCAATAAATGTTATCTAAGGTTTCAGACAAAACCTTGAGAAGATCTTGAATAGACAATGGCTTTTATACTTCGTCAACCACCTGGTTTATCCTTAAATCTTTTGACCAGACCTAATTAAATCAAGATAGACAGGGCTATCTCAATTCATTGTTCTTGGAAGCGACAGGGTTTGTTCATGATCACCTGTGTCCACATTTCTCCATTCAAGATGTATTTAGAAATATAACATTTCTTTAAAAGCCGATTACTCTCACTGCTGCTAAGATAGAAGTGCTACACGGGTTTAGAATGCTAATCCAGGAGAAATACACTACTTGCCTGGGTTTATTACATATAAATTATCTGTGGATCACTTCAGCTGGACAAGATGGAACAGGTGCTCTTGGTCTAGGTGGCCCACCCAGCCACAAACAGGTAGTGATAATAAAAAAGGGATAGACCAGGCACTCTATATATGTTACTAAAATGAGATATTTATTACATACAGTTATATAAAAAGACATAACATTCTAGTCCAACTGGACTATCAATAGTGTGTAACAATGTACAATATATAATATATAATATGGCAGCAGCAACATAACACTTTTAGCAGCAATGATACATGCAACAGTGTAGCATAAAGTGACAAAAGATGAAGGTAATAAATCGCAATGTGTTAGCGATATTCTAAATCCAAAATAAACCGCAAGTGTGGCTACGGAATCAGGCTGATCGCAGAAATAGCAGCAAAGATAGTTCCTTATAAAGAACCGTAAAGTTATCTTTATAGTGTTCTCCAAATCCAGGAAGTTTAGGTGTACACAATTCCACTCCCACCTCGTTATGCTGTAGAAAAGGTTGGTGGTTTACCGATCTTTTCAGTCTTTGCAGTATGACCACAGGTGCAAAACAGTAAGCGCTAGTGGTGGCGTCCCACTCACTTGCGCAATATTACCTTGTTCTAGTCGCTTTGTTTCTCTAAGACGTTGACTCCCCGATCTGCAAGCAAGTCTGTATCAGCTGACTCTGTATCCAGTGTCGTCAGCATTACACACACTGAGTCATACACAGTAGAATCGGGTGGGGTATTTGCAGAGCTTTACTTCGGAGGTCCGTTCAAATCCAGGGAAGATTTTTCCAGCATGCCGGTACAAGCTTTGTCCCATACGCATTTCGGGGGTGTGCCCCTTCCTCAGTGGTGACCTTGTATTGTTTCCCCTCCTTCTTTTGTATTGCGATCTTGGTGAATTTCAAAGGCTGGAACGGAATAGCAATGATACCTTGCTAAGTGCAAAAGCCCGGATTTACTGAGCTGCGATTCTCATGCGTTTCCCATGCGGTTTATATTCTTAAAATGCGTTTTTTGTGCTAACACTGCTTAAAAGCGATTTATAAAACAATCAATGTTAAAAATTGTAAAATTTCAGTAAAATAAATGGTGAAAACATCAGTTTCACTACAACTTGACGATTTGTGCTAGGATAAATTACAATGAATATTAAATTCTCAATGCATATTAAATCCTCAGTATAACCATGCATAAAAAGGAGCTGTAACAATATCATAATTGTATTTATCCAATTAATCTAAATGTGGACTCTGATACGTATATGACAACTCCAGAACATACTCAATTGCCATAATGAGATATTCACTCAGTTTGGGGACATTTGGATTCTCTGATATGTGTCCAATGTATATATCGAAATGTTCAGTATCATATTGAAAAAAACGCACTCACAGGAATCCAAATAGTTCCCAGTCCGCATTTAACCCATTTGGAGCTAGAGAAACTAAATCGAAAATCAATTTCGATTCTAGTCTGGACATCTTTTTTATGAGATCGCCCCCCCCTCCAGTCTGGTTCTACCTTAGCTAAGGCTGTGTATGTCAAACCCGCAGGGTCTTTATCATGGTATATTTTAAAATGCTTTGATACGGTATGGTTTTCATAGCCCCGACGTATGTTGGCCACATGTTCATAGACTCTTTTTTTAAAGAGTCTCTTTGTGCGGCCAACATATTGTTTATTGCAGGGACATGTCAGCAGATAAATGACACCCTTGCTATTGCAAGTCAAGAATGTTTTTATCTCATTTGAATAGCCATTAGTGCTAGAGATGACCTTCACAGTTTTTTTCGGAAAATTTGTTAGCTTGCAGTTAGGGCATGAATTACATCTGTAAAACCCCTCAAAGCATAACCAGTTTTTATCTCTCTTTTGGTTCAGTCTTTTGACTGTAGGGGAAATCTTGACGCCCAGATTATTGGCACGTGTATATACTATAATAGGTTTTTTTGGTAACATAGGTCCTATAATTTTATCTTTTAATAAAAAGGGCCAATGTTTAGTAATACTGGCTTCCACTTTTTTATACCGAGTATTAAAAGGCAACACAAATTGGATTCTTTCCTGTGTAGTCGAATCATCTTGAAATTCTGTCTCTTTTTCTACAAAAAAATCTTTACGATCCAAACTTTTAAATTTATTCAGAGCTCCCTCGATACATTGGTTTAGATAGTTCTTATCCACAAACTGCTGTTTCAAAACTTCAGCCTCATTCACAAATGTATCGTCAATTGTGCAATTTCGCTTGAGGCGTCTGAATTGGCTCACAGGGACATTCATCAGCCACCTTGGAAGGTGGCAACTGGAATGTAATATAAAATTATTTTTAGCCGTGGGTTTGTGGTAAGTACTACAAATCAATTTCCCTGCATCAATATCAATATTCAAATCTAAAAATTCAATATGAGTTTTACTGGTATTAGATGTAAAATGGAGGTTCAGGTTATTACAATTAATCTCAGATAAAAACAAATTCAATGCTAAATCTGATCCCCTCCATATAAAGACCACATCGTCTATGTACCGCTTCCAGAGCACCAGATCCGCCCCCAGTCTTGGTGAGATATTGTCATCCTCCCAATTCGACATAAATACATTTGCATAACTGGGGGCGAATCTGGTGCCCATCGCGGTACCAGACTTCTGTAGAAAGAATTCCACATCAAATGTAAAATAGTTATGTTTAAGAATAAAATTTGCAGCTTCTGATATAAAATCTATCTGCATGCTTCCAATCCTTGTTCATGTCTTATAGATGTATACAAGGACTGGACATCTAACGTACCCAATGTCCAATCCTGGCCTACTGTAAAATTTTCCAAAATTTTAATTATTTGTGTAGTGTCTTTTAAATAAAATTTGTTTTTTTTTACTATAGGTTGCAATTGGTGATCAACATATTGTGAGAGGTTGGCCGTCAATGAATTGATGCCCCGAAATTATCGGCCGGCCTGGAGGGTTTAAAAGGCACTTGTGCACCTTCAGTAAATAATAAAAAAACGGAAGCCTGCACAGTTTATTTAATATAAAGTTTGCCTCACTCTCCAATAAAATGCTCGTCTGTGCCCCCTTCTCACATAATTCCACCAACCTTAGTCAATTTGGTATAAATCTCCGTATCTGTTAACTGTCGGTGACATTCTTTTTTATAATCCTCTGTATTTAAAACCACTATAGCTCCGCCTTTGTCCGCAGGTCGAATTGTAATTGCCTCATTCTTCTGAAGCGATTTAATGGCTGCAATTTCCTGATTCAGGCAGGAAATTTCCAGATCACACTACTTTTTGCACTACATCAGCGCGGGTCTAGTTACTTACCTTTTTCTGACTTGAATTAAAACTGAGAGGCTAGGCAATTAACCCTCTCTAGACCGAGCAGCGTCACACTCCTTTGGAGTGTAAATCAGTGCAGTACTCTTCTCCATTTATTACGGCAGCGCGGGTTCCATAGATCTATTAAAATCTAAAAACTGTTGAATAGCACAAAGGCTGGTGGGTCATGGCCAATTCAGTATAGCTGATAATATTTCTGGATCCATCTGTATACTCTGGTCAGATATGATATAGAGTGGCCTAAATGGGAGGAAATGCTCATAAACTCCAAACACTGTGACTTATTAATAACCGGGGAGCAATTCCTCTGCATGTGATCTGTTGCTAACGGCAATCTCCAGCAAAAAAAATGCATACAATGGAGGCTGTCGGCAGCAGACCACATTCTGTTGCACCTGGTAGTCTGTGTCACATGGCCTGTTATAGGTGGGGCTTACAGCCTTATTATCTCTCCCACTACATGAGTGATTTCACTATGGAGGTATGTGGGAGCTTGGCTGTAAGTTGTATCTTAGCACCTCTCAGACCATGTTCACACTCCGTCGGTAGTCTACTGGTAGGACCCATGACACACTGCGGTGGTGCAAAAGGTGGTGCAAAAGGGCTGCGATGTATTCCTGACAGGAATACATTTGCTAAAGTCTCAGTTCTTAAACATCAGCTTGAGGGATTAGACAGTGTTGTCAGTTGCATATCATTATGGTGCACCTTGCACAGATATTCAGATATGATATAGCCCAAGAACAGACAGGAAGTCTTCTAAAATAATAAAGTATTTATTAATATCTGGTTAAAACGGGAAAATTCTGTACATCACTTTCGAGAATTTCAGGCTCCAGACTGGAGTGATGTAGTCCAGGATAGTAAAAGAACCGCTACATAACACACAGTCTGGACTAAATCCTTATCCTGCTGGCACATTGGTGCTAATATCCGCAGGAGAAGGAATCAGGACACGGTTCTTGTGTTGTGAACAGGCACAGGTGCGTTAGTTTGCAGTCCTACCTAGCTCTCAACAGCAGAGCAGCTGATAGTGAATTGAGTCTGGAAGCCCTGTTGAGAATGTAAGTCTGTATCGACTTCCAATCTCATGAACTATTAGTATGTGAAATCGTTCACACGCCCTATCAGGACATCCAAAAAGCAGCAGCCACACAGTACTTAGTGTCTCTACAGATGCACACTAAGCTGCCTCAGTCTGCCTACCCACTTATGCAAAGTCACACTGGGTCTAGGTATCGGACCGCATTCACACTTGGATCCAGGCTAACTGGTGCGCTGCCTGACAACTGGTAAGCACCCTGCCTATAGAGCCGTGTCCTGGATGGAGATCAACGGCTCAAAGCGTTTCTACGTGACATAATCTGCCCCGTGTCATCAGGAGCAAAGGTCTCTCAATAAAGTAAGCCTGTAAAGGAAAGGTGCCCCACACTTTTGCGTGTTAAGGCTCCGTCACTATGACGGCTGTACGCGGCCGCATGAGCGCCAAGAGGATATCACACAAGCCCCGCCTTGGGGGAGGTGTGTACTGGTACTGCTACGAATCAGAAATGAGCTCGTCATTTGACATCCGCCCCTTGACCAGCCAAGCACCCAGGTAAGCTCATACACCTCCTTGCAATTGCGCAATATGCGCTTCTGTATTGGGGGAATCGAAATCTGCGGCGAATATGTATTTAACTCGCCTAGTGCCGATGTGGATATAGAAAGCGACCCATAAAGGTAATAGATCAGAGACATTTACATTGTATATCGAACCAATAAATAAAAAAAAAATAAAAAATAAAGAAAACAAGAAAAGACCTAGAGCAACGTGTCACCAGTCCTCCCTGCATGTCAATCCCCATACCTACTCGCTGCGATCGGATACGAGTCACAGAGAGGAGGGAAGGGCAAATGGGGGAGGAAAAAGGGGGGGCAACGTCATATTTCTTTATGTGCATAGGCTAGAATTTACAGTAGTAGAATACCCACATATGTGTCTACATAGGAACAAAGAAGCACCAATGGACCAGTATCACAGGCAACCTGTAGCCAGCAGGTTGCCTGTATTTATAGTGGGGAGTGAGGGTCATGTGACGTGGCCAACGTCACATGACCGACAGACAAGTCAAGCACCGAGTGATGAGCTCGGCGCTCAAGGTAGAATTAAGAGCAGGGAGCCTACCAGCTAGCAAAGCCGCCCTGGAAACGAGGCCTTCGGCGCCCCGTTACAAATACAGTATGAACATGTTGGCAATGGGAAGTTAGGACAGGAGATTAAGGATCGCTATTTCCTACAGCTCCGGGGAACGGCGATGGGGGCGACTTGTGCGCCCTCATATGCAAATCCTTTCCTGGGGCTGTAGGAGAGGGAGATTGTCTTGAATTTGGAAGGTCATGATGCCGTAGTCTCGTGGTCGAGGTATATTGATGATGTGCTGTTCATCTGGCAGGGCTCGACGTCGCACTTGGAGAAGTTTATGGGTGATCTTAACTCTAATGATCAGAACATAAAGTTAACGTGGGTTTATAGTGGCGAACGTGTCGACCTTTTGGATCTTGCAATTACTGTGGAGAATGATGGCCTTCTAGGCTTTGATATACATCGGAAGCCCACGGCTACAAATTCATTATTGTTTTCCTCCTCTCCACAGGTCGCTCGCGCTATACCCATCGGACAATTCTGCCGAGCTAGGAGAATTTGTTCTAGTGAAGTAAGCTTCGAGCGGGAGGCAGCGGATCTCTCTAGGAGACTTCGAGAGAGAGGGTATAGCCACAAAGTAATCAAAAAGGGCTATGATAGGGCCAAAAACTCCTTGCGGGATAGTTTGCTCAAACAATCCTCACGTAATAAAGAAAAAGATTTTGGCTTTCCCAGGTTCATTATCAACTTTAATGCCCAATGGAGACAAATGCAAGATATCCTACATAAACACTGGCAGGTTCTTCGCACAGATAGAGACCTGAAAAAGGTCATTTCAGATAGGCCACTGGTTACTTGGAAGAGAGCTAAAAACTTGAGGGATATAGTGACTAGGAGCCACTATGTGGCCCCTACAAAGGGAGGGATATTTGGAGACAAGGGTCCACAGTGGGGTTTCTTCCCCTGTGGTGATTGCACAGCATGTAAATACATGATTCGGTCAGACAAATTTACCAACACCAACAGGGAGAAGGAGTACAAAATTGTGCATCACATCTCCTGTAAAACGGAGGCGGTGATCTATCGTGCTGAGTGCCCCTGCGGCCTGATCTATATAGGCATGACCGCGATGGCACTCAGGACGAGAGTCCTTGAACACATTCGTGATATCAAGGCGGCTGCCATCTGTATGGTTGGAGCCATGATTATTTGATAAGGAATCTGCTATGACATATGGGCTAGACTATTGGATAATGGATTTATATGGGTTGTAATTAAAACATGATATTTTTTAAGACTTTCTGTATATCTTTGGGTGATGTTGCGCCTGACTAGGCTGGTATAACCATCATTGATGGCACCCAGCTGGATTTGGACACCAATTTACCAATTTTATGTATATCTATGATTATGAATTTCGGAGTTTTTATTTATTTAGCCAATATTTTTGCACAGGATAGGTCACCGCAGGGTGTAACATAGTCCGTATTAGAAGATGTTGTTGACTAGTACGGTCTTCTTGTATAAGTATATATGGTTGTTTTTTTTTTCTTCACAATTTTGATCTTGGGAAAATATGTCGAGTGCTGCTGGGGTGTGACGATGGGCCTGATTGCACTGGACCCACTAGGTTTAGGTGGGTCCAGTGGCACTCGGGTCCATCGATCGTCCCCTGCAGGACTTTACATTAATTATGCATTTTCCCCTTCTGAATGGTTGTGGGATCTTTTTATGTAATGGGATTAATTGAATGGGTCACTGTCATCCGCTTTGAAAATACTTATGTGGGAGTACAACCCCACATGGTCTATGCAGATTTCTTTTGAATGGGCTGGATAGGATGAGACCTCTATTGATTAGGGTCCACACCTTTATATAATTATTGTTGCACGGGTCACTCATATTTATTCTTGATAATATTGGCAAGAATATAATATCACTTCTGTCTTTTAATTGATATACATATATCATGTCTTAGAGGAAATATATATTAAACATTACATCACATAATCATGTACATAAAGTTTGTTTATGATAAATTGTTGTAATCTTATATGGAATCATGGTGTCACGGATATGTAAATTTATTGTTAAAAATTATGGGATCCAATTTATATAAAATCATGTTATTTCCTATGTATAAATTAATTATGTTAAATTCCTGTGAACCCGTTAAAAAGCATGGGTTTCAATTTATATAAAATCATGCTATCCTCTATGTATAAATTTATTATGTGAAATTCCTGAAAATCTTTCTGAAATTATGAAACTGTGGAATCATGTTTTTACTACCGTATAGTGCCGATTTTTTGTTTATTTCTCGTTGATTTATACTTGTTTTTCTTTCCCTTCATTTCTTTTCCACCTTTGTTTTTCCCCCTTCTTTTATCCTTATCATGAGCCATGTGCATTCAGCGGTCCTGTGGTATTTCCGGACTTTATATACCTCATGTAAATCACATTGAGGGCTAGGATCATTTACCATATATTTGGATGGCCTCTGGTATTTTCGGAGCCGTTTGGCAGGTTTGCCTGATAAGTTGATACAGCGCTTGGCCAGGATGCGCTGTGCGCCGGGTCACGTGGGGACGCCGCTACGTTTCCTTGGGAGGCGGGCTGGAACGCACGCTTGCGTTCCACCCCTCCTCCTGATGAATGCGGCGCCTCCATGATGTCCTCGGCGTGCATCATCGGGCACAAGCGCTCGATTAATAGGTATCAGCTGAATTATATTAACTATATGTGTAGCTACATGAGGGGTATAAAGGGGGAGCCATGGCCACATTCACATTAACCTCCTGACGAAGCTGAGGCGAAACGCGCGTCGGGGTTCTTTCCTGCCCTGTGTTCGGTGTCTTAACCCTTCATCATGTCTGTGGGTATGTTCACGTCCCCAGTGGAAATTCTTTGTGTAGGAGTTTGATCTTGCAGCCTGTTATTATTTTTTGATTCATTGTATATGGGCATATTCCATCTGGATGTATTTAGTGGATGTTATGTGATTTTGTGCTCTATAGTATTACTATTTTGGGCTGCATTTTTCACACATTAACCCTCCACTGGGCTGTGCAGTGAGTTGAACATCACAGACACTTGTAGCGGATATTTATTGATACTTTCTACTTGGGAATCACCTCACTGCATATTGCACAGACATGTATTCTATCTGTTTGGCGGGTTTTTGAGGCACCGACGGGGGGGGGACTACTGCATCAGGTTGTTTTGCTGATTATTCTCCATAGTAATTCTGTGTAATATATTTATGAATTTCTTGATCAATTGACGATCTAATAAAGTATTTATATTTCTACTGGGCATTCCATGGTTGTTTTTATAGCAACATTTATAGGTTTATATATCAGAATATTGTCTATATTGATAATGACACAGGTCCTGGTACATATCATTTACAAATTCTTGGAAGAAAAATCTAGCTGGTGTTGACAATTTATAGATGAAACCCCTCTCTAGATTCTATTTGATATTCTCAGTCATGGCTTGAGTGTCAAGCACAGAGAAAGGGTAAACACGACCTTGGGGGAGTTGCACCACTTCCAGGTCAATAGAGCAATCATAGGAACGATGGGCTGGCAAAAACTCCACCTCTTTCTTATCAAATACATCTATACAAAGAGAGTAGGCAACTGTTAGCCCATGCAGGTTTGGTAGTATGGGCAGTACATACCACAAGAAATGATTGGGGGTAGAAAAAGCAGCACAGGTTAGCCAGAAAACCTCGACGCACGTTTCGCATCCGCTTCGTCAGGAGGTAATAAAATGTAGCCCTCAGCCGAAATTTATATCCAAAAAGGGCGCCAAGTATAAATAAATAACTCACATGAATCAGCTGCTGTATCTGTCACAACCAGACAGCTGAGAAGCTCTGACAGAAGCCTTTCAGAACCTCCTCCTTGAGTTTTCTTTGTTTTGAATTTCAGTTCCTCATCTCGTTAGCCTCTCTCAGCTGTCATGTAGTTGGACTGATTGCATCCCTTTAAATTCCTCCCCATAATGCATTAGTGTGCGGCTTATACAACTTCCTGGAGTGTGTGTGCATGCTGATCCTATTTTCCAGTCTTCTACAAGATAAGTGCTGTACATTTATTTGTGATTTTCTGTTTGCTGGATCCCAGGTGACCCTGACTCCCTCCGTGTCTAGTGTAGGGAGCCGGTGGTCGTGTCCCCTCACTATTGTATTGTTCAGGTGGTATATAGTCGAGGTACGTGGATATGCGATCATCCACCATTGGGATTTTCGCATAGGCTGAGCAGACAGGGAGAGAGCCAGGTGTTATGCAGGGGTCTCCCTTTTGTTCCTTAGTTTTGGATCTAGTGAGTCATATATTCATTTTGCATTGTCTTGTTTCCTGTACACCTTCCGTGACAGTATCCTATCGAGCACATCCCCACCTGATGATGTCCGCTGCGGTCAAAACATGGAGACGCCATTCTCATCAAGAGGAGGGGTGGAATGCGCACCATGCATTCCAGCCTGCCTCCCAAGGAGAAGTAGTGGCGCCCCCATGTGACCCGGCGCACAGCGCACCACAGCGATGTGCTGAAGCAGCTGACAGGGTAACCAAGCAACCCTGTAAACAATGAACTGGGCGTCCATACCCTAAGTATGAAAGGAAATATATATAAGAAGAAAAAGGATGTAGGAAGGGAGGAAAAGAAAGATCAGAACAACAATAATCAAGTGGAATCTGATCCGTTCTATTATTAATGCTATTTAATTATATCATAGTGATATGGGACATATATCATAGTGATATGGGACATAAAAAATATTGAAATAAATATCTAAAAACAAATTAGTAAAATGAGGAGATAATGGGACCATGTTCTATTAGTGAAACATAGACAATATTAATAATAACAATATCTACACATAAGATATTCAATACCAAAAAGTGACAAAGTGCAATCATGACATCAACGTGCAATGAATATAAAATTATACAATAAAATAAACACAAGTGCATAAATTCATGTAAAAAAAAAAATGTACTAAAAAAATATTGCAATTTCATATCACTTCACTAGTATGTCTTGATAATTTATATAGTAGTATCTCCCATGTAGAAATGATGGAATCTTCTCCCACTTCCCATTCCATTCAACCCATCCTAATGTTCACAAGAGATATTATGATTCCAATATTCGAAGGGCAAAAGAGGCTACAAGGAAAAAAGAAGAAAGAAAGATATAAATATCTATAAAATATCATAAGAACATTTAGAGAAAGGATTTGAAATTCAAAGCCTCATTAAGTCCATGAGGGGTCACCTTATTAAGCAGAATCATCCATTTTGTTTCTTTTTGAAGGAGGCATCGTTTAATGTCTCCTCCTCTAATTCCCAATCTTACCCGGTCTAACCCTCTGAAAGAAATACTCCTGGGGTTGCTGTTATGAGTCTCCCAAAAATGTTTTGCAATCAGTTTAAGCTTCTTGAGTTTCTCTTGTTCAGTAATCTCACTTGCTGCCCTAATGTCTCGAATGTGTTAGAGTACCCTAATTTTGAACGCCCTAGCGGTCATCATTATATAGTTGAGACCACAAGGGCACTCCGCATAATAGATAATCGCCTCTGTTTTGCAGGAAATGTGATGTACAATTTTGTATTCTCTGCCCCCACCGGAATCTACAAACGTATCTGTTCTGACCATGTACTGACAAGCGGTACAACTTCCCCATAGGAAAAATCCCCATTGTGGGCCCTTATCACCAACGAGACCTCCTCTCACCGGGCCACATAGTGACTTTTTGTCACCATGTCCCTTAAGTTCTTAGCTCTTTTCCATGTGATTAGTGGTCTCTCAGAGATCACTCTCTTCAGATCTTTATCTGTCAGAAGCACCTGCAAATGTTTCTGGAGAATAGTTTGTTGTTGTCTCCAATGGGCATTAAAATTGGTAACTAATCTGGGATAATCAGTACCTACCCCTTTTTGTCTGGCATAGCCCAGAAGATTCTCCCTAGAGAGAGTTTTTGCTTTTACATAACCCCTTTTTATCACTTTTTTATTATATTCCCTCTCCAGAAAACTTTGTGACAGTTCAACCGCCTGTCGTTTAAAAGGAACATCACTCGAACAGATCCTCCTGGCTCTACAAAACTGGCCAACTCGTATTGCTCTAGAGACCTATGGATGGTGAGAGGAGGAGGAATGCAGCAGGGAATTAGTGGTGGTAGGCTTCCTGTACATATCTGTACCCAGGAAACCTCCATCCTCACCTATAATCACAAGTTTAAGGAACTACACCCGATCCACACTGTACTGCCAAATGAGCTTTATATTAAGATCATTGTTATTAACCACTTGCCATCTGGGCCATTTGCCCCCTTCCTGACCAGGCCGAATTTTGCAAAACTGACATATCTCACTTTATGTGATAATAACTTTGGAACGCCTTTACTTATCCAAGTCATTCAGAAATTGTTTTCTCGTGACACATTGTACTTCATGAATTCTTCAAATTTTTAAGAAAATTGCCAAAACCCACTTTTTAAGGACCAGTTTAGGTCTGAAGTCACTTTGTGGGGCCTACATAGTGGATACCCCCATAAATGACCCCATTGTAGAAACTACACCCCTCAAGTTACTTAAAACCGATTTTACAAACTTTGTTAACCCTTTAGGGGTTCCACAAGAATTAAAGGAAAATGGAGATCACATTTTAAAATTTCACTTTTTTGGCAGATTTTCCATTTTAATCCAATTTTTTCTTTAACACATCGATGGTTAACAGCCAAACAAAACTCAATATTTATTACCCAGATTCTGCGGTTTACAGAAACACCCCACATGTGGTCATAAACTGCTGTATGGGCACACGGCAGGGCACAGAAGAAAAGGAACTCCACATGGTTTTTAAATGCCATGTCCCATTTGAAGCCCCCCTGATGCACCCTTACAGTAGAAACTCCAAAGAAGTGATCCCATTTTGGAAACTAGGGGATAAGGTGCCCGTTTTATTGGTACTATTTTTGGGTACATATGATTTTTTTGATCAACACTTTATGCGGCGAGGTGACCAAAAAGTTGGTTGTTTTAGCACAGTTTTTAATTATTTATTTATTGTTACAGTGTTCACCTGGGGGGTCCGGTCAAGAAACATTTTTATAAAGCAGATTGTTAAAGACGTGGCGATACCTAATATGTATACTTTTTCTTATTTATTAAAGTTTTACACAATAATAGCATTTTTAAAACAAAAAAATTATGTTTTAATGTGTCCATGTTCTGAGAGCTATAGTTTTTTTTATTTTTTGAGAGATTTTCTTATGTA